>NW_027664267.1:630000-645000 GCF_963264785.1 Psittacula echo
GCACGCACCCACCATGTGTTTCAAGGCAACACTAAAACAGGATTGCAAAGTCAAAGAACATGTACCTGGATGCGCAGGGCAGCCACGGGAAATGCAGCCTCCCGAGGGAGGGGTCTCCTCTGCACTGGTTCCTGCAGGGCTCTGGCTCCTTAAATAGCCCACGCTCAGCGTGGGGGCCCCGTCACAATGGGTGTCTCCACAGCGACCGCCAGGGCTTTGTGATGGCTTCAGAACATGCAACTCTGTCTGAGGACAGGTGAGCAGTCAACAGAGAGTTGATGGGTCAGGTTTAAAGGGAGAACAGCCATGGGAGACATTACTGTGGGCATCTGCTAGAGACCACCTGATCAAGAGGACTCTGTGGATGAAGCACTCTACAGACAGATAGGAAGAGCCTCACGCTCGCAGGCCCTTGTTCTCATGGGGGACTTCAACCACCCTGACGTCTGTTGGAGCAATGCTACGGCCCAGCACAAGCAATCCAGGAGGTTCCTCGATTGTGTGGAAGATAACTTCCTTCTGCAAGTAATAGAGGAGCCGACAAGGAGGGGTGCCATGCCAGACCTCATGCTCACCAACAGGGAAGGGCTCATTGGAAATGTGACACTCCAGAGCAGCCTTGGTTGCAGCGATCATGAGATGGTCGAATTTGAGATCCTCAGCACAGTGAGAAGAGCGTGCAGCGAGCTCACTGCCCTGGACTTCAAGAGAGCAGACTTTGGCCTCTTCAGGAACCTGCTTAGGGTACTTTATAACTAAAGGCTACAATGGTGACTTTAGGAATAGAGACAAATATAACCTAACCCTAACCCTAACCCTAACACTAACCCTAAACCCCTAACCCTAACCCTAACACTAACCCCTAACCCCTAACCCTAACCCTAACCCTAACCCTAACCCCTAACCCCTAACCCTAACCCTAACCCTAACCCTAACCCTAACAGTAACCCTAACCCCCTAACCCTAACCCCCTAACCCTAACCCTAACACCCTAACCCTAACCCTAACCCTCATCATCCTCCTTATCTACACAGAGAAACCAAGGGAGTCCCCCTGACAGATCCCATGGACTGTCCGAGGCAGCAGGCTCTGACTGGGAGGTAGAAGTTCTCCTGCCCTGACACCTTCTCAGCACCTCTGACACCAGCAGCTCCTGCACACAGAAGGCTCCTGCTTCGCCCCCAGCACCTCTGCAGGCAGAGCTCAGCTCCAAGCACAGGAACAAGCCCAGCGCCTCCTCCTCACCCATCCCCTGCTCCTACAGCTGGGATGGCACCAGCACATCTCCTGACAGCTTCTCCTCCCTTTAGAGCACGCACCCACCATGTGTTTCAAGGCAACACTAAAACAGGATTGCAAAGTCAAAGAACATGTACCTGGATGCGCAGGGCAGCCACGGGAAATGCAGCCTCCCGAGGGAGGGGTCTCCTCTGCACTGGTTCCTGCAGGGCTCTGGCTCCTTAAATAGCCCACGCTCAGCGTGGGGGCCCCGTCACAATGGGTGTCTCCACAGCGACCGCCAGGGCTTTGTGATGGCTTCAGAACATGCAACTCTGTCTGAGGACAGGTGAGCAGTCAACAGAGAGTTGATGGGTCAGGTTTAAAGGGAGAACAGCCATGGGAGACATTACTGTGGGCATCTGCTAGAGACCACCTGATCAAGAGGACTCTGTGGATGAAGCACTCTACAGACAGATAGGAAGAGCCTCACGCTCGCAGGCCCTTGTTCTCATGGGGGACTTCAACCACCCTGACGTCTGTTGGAGCAATGCTACGGCCCAGCACAAGCAATCCAGGAGGTTCCTCGATTGTGTGGAAGATAACTTCCTTCTGCAAGTAATAGAGGAGCCGACAAGGAGGGGTGCCATGCCAGACCTCATGCTCACCAACAGGGAAGGGCTCATTGGAAATGTGACACTCCAGAGCAGCCTTGGTTGCAGCGATCATGAGATGGTCGAATTTGAGATCCTCAGCACAGTGAGAAGAGCGTGCAGCGAGCTCACTGCCCTGGACTTCAAGAGAGCAGACTTTGGCCTCTTCAGGAACCTGCTTAGGGTACTTTATAACTAAAGGCTAAAATGGTGACTTTAGGAATAGAGACAAATATAACCTAACCCTAACCCTAACACTAACCCTAAACCCCTAACCCTAACCCTAACACTAACCCCTAACCCCTAACCCTAACCCTAACCCTAACCCCTAACCCCTAACCCTAACCCTAACCCTAACCCCTAACCCCTAACCCTAACCCTAACCCTAACCCCTAACCCCTAACCCTAACCCTAACCCTAACCCTAACCCCTAACCCTAACCCTAACAGTAACCCTAACCCCCTAACCCTAACCCCCTAACCCTAACCCTAACACCCTAACCCTAACCCTAACCCTCATCATCCTCCTTATCTACACAGAGAAACCAAGGGAGTCCCCCTGACAGATCCCATGGACTGTCCGAGGCAGCAGGCTCTGACTGGGAGGTAGAAGTTCTCCTGCCCTGACACCTTCTCAGCACCTCTGACACCAGCAGCTCCTGCACACAGAAGGCTCCTGCTTCGCCCCCAGCACCTCTGCAGGCAGAGCTCAGCTCCAAGCACAGGAACAAGCCCAGCGCCTCCTCCTCACCCATCCCCTGCTCCTACAGCTGGGATGGCACCAGCACATCTCCTGACAGCTTCTCCTCCCTTTAGAGCACGCACCCACCATGTGTTTCAAGGCAACACTAAAACAGGATTGCAAAGTCAAAGAACATGTACCTGGATGCGCAGGGCAGCCACGGGAAATGCAGCCTCCCGAGGGAGGGGTCTCCTCTGCACTGGTTCCTGCAGGGCTCTGGCTCCTTAAATAGCCCACGCTCAGCGTGGGGGCCCCGTCACAATGGGTGTCTCCACAGCGACCGCCAGGGCTTTGTGATGGCTTCAGAACATGCAACTCTGTCTGAGGACAGGTGAGCAGTCAACAGAGAGTTGATGGGTCAGGTTTAAAGGGAGAACAGCCATGGGAGACATTACTGTGGGCATCTGCTAGAGACCACCTGATCAAGAGGACTCTGTGGATGAAGCACTCTACAGACAGATAGGAAGAGCCTCACGCTCGCAGGCCCTTGTTCTCATGGGGGACTTCAACCACCCTGACGTCTGTTGGAGCAATGCTACGGCCCAGCACAAGCAATCCAGGAGGTTCCTCGATTGTGTGGAAGATAACTTCCTTCTGCAAGTAATAGAGGAGCCGACAAGGAGGGGTGCCATGCCAGACCTCATGCTCACCAACAGGGAAGGGCTCATTGGAAATGTGACACTCCAGAGCAGCCTTGGTTGCAGCCATCATGAGATGGTCGAATTTGAGATCCTCAGCACAGTGAGAAGAGCGTGCAGCGAGCTCACTGCCCTGGACTTCAAGAGAGCAGACTTTGGCCTCTTCAGGAACCTGCTTAGGGTACTTTATAACTAAAGGCTACAATGGTGACTTTAGGAATAGAGACAAATATAACCTAACCCTAACCCTAACCCTAACACTAACCCTAAACCCCTAACCCTAACCCTAACCCTAACACTAACCCCTAACCCCTAACCCTAACCCTAACCCTAACCCATAACCCCTAACCCTAACCCTAACCCTAACCCCTAACCCTAACCCTAACAGTAACCCTAACCCCCTAACCCTAACCCTAACACCCTAACCCTAACCCTAACCCTAACCCTCATCATCCTCCTTATCTACACAGAGAAACCAAGGGAGTCCCCCTGACAGATCCCATGGACTGTCCGAGGCAGCAGGCTCTGACTGGGAGGTAGAAGTTCTCCTGCCCTGACACCTTCTCAGCACCTCTGACACCAGCAGCTCCTGCACACAGAAGGCTCCTGCTTCGCCCCCAGCACCTCTGCAGGCAGAGCTCAGCTCCAAGCACAGGAACAAGCCCAGCGCCTCCTCCTCACCCATCCCCTGCTCCTACAGCTGGGATGGCACCAGCACATCTCCTGACAGCTTCTCCTCCCTTTAGAGCACGCACCCACCATGTGTTTCAAGGCAACACTAAAACAGGATTGCAAAGTCAAAGAACATGTACCTGGATGCGCAGGGCAGCCACGGGAAATGCAGCCTCCCGAGGGAGGGGTCTCCTCTGCACTGGTTCCTGCAGGGCTCTGGCTCCTTAAATAGCCCACGCTCAGCGTGGGGGCCCCGTCACAATGGGTGTCTCCACAGCGACCGCCAGGGCTTTGTGATGGCTTCAGAACATGCAACTCTGTCTGAGGACAGGTGAGCAGTCAACAGAGAGTTGATGGGTCAGGTTTAAAGGGAGAACAGCCATGGGAGACATTACTGTGGGCATCTGCTAGAGACCACCTGATCAAGAGGACTCTGTGGATGAAGCACTCTACAGACAGATAGGAAGAGCCTCACGCTCGCAGGCCCTTGTTCTCATGGGGGACTTCAACCACCCTGACGTCTGTTGGAGCAATGCTACGGCCCAGCACAAGCAATCCAGGAGGTTCCTCGATTGTGTGGAAGATAACTTCCTTCTGCAAGTAATAGAGGAGCCGACAAGGAGGGGTGCCATGCCAGACCTCATGCTCACCAACAGGGAAGGGCTCATTGGAAATGTGACACTCCAGAGCAGCCTTGGTTGCAGCGATCATGAGATGGTCGAATTTGAGATCCTCAGCACAGTGAGAAGAGCGTGCAGCGAGCTCACTGCCCTGGACTTCAAGAGAGCAGACTTTGGCCTCTTCAGGAACCTGCTTAGGGTACTTTATAACTAAAGGCTACAATGGTGACTTTAGGAATAGAGACAAATATAACCTAACCCTAACCCTAACCCTAACACTAACCCTAAACCCCTAACCCTAACCCTAACCCTAACACTAACCCCTAACCCCTAACCCTAACCCTAACCCTAACCCTAACCCCTAACCCCTAACCCTAACCCTAACCCTAACCCCTAACCCTAACCCTAACAGTAACCCTAACCCCCTAACCCTAACCCCCTAACCCTAACCCTAACACCCTAACCCTAACCCTAACCCTAACCCTCATCATCCTCCTTATCTACACAGAGAAACCAAGGGAGTCCCCCTGACAGATCCCATGGACTGTCCGAGGCAGCAGGCTCTGACTGGGAGGTAGAAGTTCTCCTGCCCTGACACCTTCTCAGCACCTCTGACACCAGCAGCTCCTGCACACAGAAGGCTCCTGCTTCGCCCCCAGCACCTCTGCAGGCAGAGCTCAGCTCCAAGCACAGGAACAAGCCCAGCGCCTCCTCCTCACCCATCCCCTGCTCCTACAGCTGGGATGGCACCAGCACATCTCCTGACAGCTTCTCCTCCCTTTAGAGCACGCACCCACCATGTGTTTCAAGGCAACACTAAAACAGGATTGCAAAGTCAAAGAACATGTACCTGGATGCGCAGGGCAGCCACGGGAAATGCAGCCTCCCGAGGGAGGGGTCTCCTCTGCACTGGTTCCTGCAGGGCTCTGGCTCCTTAAATAGCCCACGCTCAGCGTGGGGGCCCCGTCACAATGGGTGTCTCCACAGCGACCGCCAGGGCTTTGTGATGGCTTCAGAACATGCAACTCTGTCTGAGGACAGGTGAGCAGTCAACAGAGAGTTGATGGGTCAGGTTTAAAGGGAGAACAGCCATGGGAGACATTACTGTGGGCATCTGCTAGAGACCACCTGATCAAGAGGACTCTGTGGATGAAGCACTCTACAGACAGATAGGAAGAGCCTCACGCTCGCAGGCCCTTGTTCTCATGGGGGACTTCAACCACCCTGACGTCTGTTGGAGCAATGCTACGGCCCAGCACAAGCAATCCAGGAGGTTCCTCGATTGTGTGGAAGATAACTTCCTTCTGCAAGTAATAGAGGAGCCGACAAGGAGGGGTGCCATGCCAGACCTCATGCTCACCAACAGGGAAGGGCTCATTGGAAATGTGACACTCCAGAGCAGCCTTGGTTGCAGCGATCATGAGATGGTCGAATTTGAGATCCTCAGCACAGTGAGAAGAGCGTGCAGCGAGCTCACTGCCCTGGACTTCAAGAGAGCAGACTTTGGCCTCTTCAGGAACCTGCTTAGGGTACTTTATAACTAAAGGCTACAATGGTGACTTTAGGAATAGAGACAAATATAACCTAACCCTAACCCTAACCCTAACACTAACCCTAAACCCCTAACCCTAACCCTAACACTAACCCCTAACCCCTAACCCTAACCCTAACCCTAACCCCTAACCCCTAACCCTAACCCTAACCCTAACCCTAACCCCTAACCCTAACCCTAACAGTAACCCTAACCCCCTAACCCTAACCCCCTAACCCTAACCCTAACACCCTAACCCTAACCCTAACCCTCATCATCCTCCTTATCTACACAGAGAAACCAAGGGAGTCCCCCTGACAGATCCCATGGACTGTCCGAGGCAGCAGGCTCTGACTGGGAGGTAGAAGTTCTCCTGCCCTGACACCTTCTCAGCACCTCTGACACCAGCAGCTCCTGCACACAGAAGGCTCCTGCTTCGCCCCCAGCACCTCTGCAGGCAGAGCTCAGCTCCAAGCACAGGAACAAGCCCAGCGCCTCCTCCTCACCCATCCCCTGCTCCTACAGCTGGGATGGCACCAGCACATCTCCTGACAGCTTCTCCTCCCTTTAGAGCACGCACCCACCATGTGTTTCAAGGCAACACTAAAACAGGATTGCAAAGTCAAAGAACATGTACCTGGATGCGCAGGGCAGCCACGGGAAATGCAGCCTCCCGAGGGAGGGGTCTCCTCTGCACTGGTTCCTGCAGGGCTCTGGCTCCTTAAATAGCCCACGCTCAGCGTGGGGGCCCCGTCACAATGGGTGTCTCCACAGCGACCGCCAGGGCTTTGTGATGGCTTCAGAACATGCAACTCTGTCTGAGGACAGGTGAGCAGTCAACAGAGAGTTGATGGGTCAGGTTTAAAGGGAGAACAGCCATGGGAGACATTACTGTGGGCATCTGCTAGAGACCACCTGATCAAGAGGACTCTGTGGATGAAGCACTCTACAGACAGATAGGAAGAGCCTCACGCTCGCAGGCCCTTGTTCTCATGGGGGACTTCAACCACCCTGACGTCTGTTGGAGCAATGCTACGGCCCAGCACAAGCAATCCAGGAGGTTCCTCGATTGTGTGGAAGATAACTTCCTTCTGCAAGTAATAGAGGAGCCGACAAGGAGGGGTGCCATGCCAGACCTCATGCTCACCAACAGGGAAGGGCTCATTGGAAATGTGACACTCCAGAGCAGCCTTGGTTGCAGCGATCATGAGATGGTCGAATTTGAGATCCTCAGCACAGTGAGAAGAGCGTGCAGCGAGCTCACTGCCCTGGACTTCAAGAGAGCAGACTTTGGCCTCTTCAGGAACCTGCTTAGGGTACTTTATAACTAAAGGCTACAATGGTGACTTTAGGAATAGAGACAAATATAACCTAACCCTAACCCTAACGCTAACACTAACCCTAAACCCCTAACCCTAACCCTAACACTAACCCCTAACCCCTAACCCTAACCCTAACCCTAACCCTAACCCCTAACCCCTAACCCTAACCCTAACCCTAACCCTAACCCCTAACCCTAACCCTAACAGTAACCCTAACCCCCTAACCCTAACCCCCTAACCCTAACCCTAACACCCTAACCCTAACCCTAACCCTAACCCTCATCATCCTCCTTATCTACACAGAGAAACCAAGGGAGTCCCCCTGACAGATCCCATGGACTGTCCGAGGCAGCAGGCTCTGACTGGGAGGTAGAAGTTCTCCTGCCCTGACACCTTCTCAGCACCTCTGACACCAGCAGCTCCTGCACACAGAAGGCTCCTGCTTCGCCCCCAGCACCTCTGCAGGCAGAGCTCAGCTCCAAGCACAGGAACAAGCCCAGCGCCTCCTCCTCACCCATCCCCTGCTCCTACAGCTGGGATGGCACCAGCACATCTCCTGACAGCTTCTCCTCCCTTTAGAGCACGCACCCACCATGTGTTTCAAGGCAACACTAAAACAGGATTGCAAAGTCAAAGAACATGTACCTGGATGCGCAGGGCAGCCACGGGAAATGCAGCCTCCCGAGGGAGGGGTCTCCTCTGCACTGGTTCCTGCAGGGCTCTGGCTCCTTAAATAGCCCACGCTCAGCGTGGGGGCCCCGTCACAATGGGTGTCTCCACAGCGACCGCCAGGGCTTTGTGATGGCTTCAGAACATGCAACTCTGTCTGAGGACAGGTGAGCAGTCAACAGAGAGTTGATGGGTCAGGTTTAAAGGGAGAACAGCCATGGGAGACATTACTGTGGGCATCTGCTAGAGACCACCTGATCAAGAGGACTCTGTGGATGAAGCACTCTACAGACAGATAGGAAGAGCCTCACGCTCGCAGGCCCTTGTTCTCATGGGGGACTTCAACCACCCTGACGTCTGTTGGAGCAATGCTACGGCCCAGCACAAGCAATCCAGGAGGTTCCTCGATTGTGTGGAAGATAACTTCCTTCTGCAAGTAATAGAGGAGCCGACAAGGAGGGGTGCCATGCCAGACCTCATGCTCACCAACAGGGAAGGGCTCATTGGAAATGTGACACTCCAGAGCAGCCTTGGTTGCAGCCATCATGAGATGGTCGAATTTGAGATCCTCAGCACAGTGAGAAGAGCGTGCAGCGAGCTCACTGCCCTGGACTTCAAGAGAGCAGACTTTGGCCTCTTCAGGAACCTGCTTAGGGTACTTTATAACTAAAGGCTACAATGGTGACTTTAGGAATAGAGACAAATATAACCTAACCCTAACCCTAACCCTAACACTAACCCTAAACCCCTAACCCTAACCCTAACCCTAACACTAACCCCTAACCCCTAACCCCTAACCCTAACCCTAACCCCTAACCCCTAACCCTAACCCTAACCCTAACCCTAACCCCTAACCCTAACCCTAACAGTAACCCTAACCCCCTAACCCTAACCCCCTAACCCTAACCCTAACCCCTAACCCTAACCCTAACAGTAACCCTAACCCCCTAACCCTAACCCCCTAACCCTAACCCTAACACCCTAACCCTAACCCTAACCCTAACCCTCATCATCCTCCTTATCTACACAGAGAAACCAAGGGAGTCCCCCTGAGAGATCCCATGGACTGTCCGAGGCAGCAGGCTCTGACTGGGAGGTAGAAGTTCTCCTGCCCTGACACCTTCTCAGCACCTCTGACACCAGCAGCTCCTGCACACAGAAGGCTCCTGCTTCGCCCCCAGCACCTCTGCAGGCAGAGCTCAGCTCCAAGCACAGGAACAAGCCCAGCGCCTCCTCCTCACCCATCCCCTGCTCCTACAGCTGGGATGGCACCAGCACATCTCCTGACAGCTTCTCCTCCCTTTAGAGCACGCACCCACCATGTGTTTCAAGGCAACACTAAAACAGGATTGCAAAGTCAAAGAACATGTACCTGGATGCGCAGGGCAGCCACGGGAAATGCAGCCTCCCGAGGGAGGGGTCTCCTCTGCACTGGTTCCTGCAGGGCTCTGGCTCCTTAAATAGCCCACGCTCAGCGTGGGGGCCCCGTCACAATGGGTGTCTCCACAGCGACCGCCAGGGCTTTGTGATGGCTTCAGAACATGCAACTCTGTCTGAGGACAGGTGAGCAGTCAACAGAGAGTTGATGGGTCAGGTTTAAAGGGAGAACAGCCATGGGAGACATTACTGTGGGCATCTGCTAGAGACCACCTGATCAAGAGGACTCTGTGGATGAAGCACTCTACAGACAGATAGGAAGAGCCTCACGCTCGCAGGCCCTTGTTCTCATGGGGGACTTCAACCACCCTGACGTCTGTTGGAGCAATGCTACGGCCCAGCACAAGCAATCCAGGAGGTTCCTCGATTGTGTGGAAGATAACTTCCTTCTGCAAGTAATAGAGGAGCCGACAAGGAGGGGTGCCATGCCAGACCTCATGCTCACCAACAGGGAAGGGCTCATTGGAAATGTGACACTCCAGAGCAGCCTTGGTTGCAGCCATCATGAGATGGTCGAATTTGAGATCCTCAGCACAGTGAGAAGAGCGTGCAGCGAGCTCACTGCCCTGGACTTCAAGAGAGCAGACTTTGGCCTCTTCAGGAACCTGCTTAGGGTACTTTATAACTAAAGGCTACAATGGTGACTTTAGGAATAGAGACAAATATAACCTAACCCTAACCCTAACCCTAACACTAACCCTAAACCCCTAACCCTAACCCTAACCCTAACACTAACCCCTAACCCCTAACCCCTAACCCTAACCCTAACCCCTAACCCCTAACCCTAACCCTAACCCTAACCCTAACCCCTAACCCTAACCCTAACAGTAACCCTAACCCCCTAACCCTAACCCCCTAACCCTAACCCTAACCCCTAACCCTAACCCTAACAGTAACCCTAACCCCCTAACCCTAACCCCCTAACCCTAACCCTAACACCCTAACCCTAACCCTAACCCTAACCCTCATCATCCTCCTTATCTACACAGAGAAACCAAGGGAGTCCCCCTGAGAGATCCCATGGACTGTCCGAGGCAGCAGGCTCTGACTGGGAGGTAGAAGTTCTCCTGCCCTGACACCTTCTCAGCACCTCTGACACCAGCAGCTCCTGCACACAGAAGGCTCCTGCTTCGCCCCCAGCACCTCTGCAGGCAGAGCTCAGCTCCAAGCACAGGAACAAGCCCAGCGCCTCCTCCTCACCCATCCCCTGCTCCTACAGCTGGGATGGCACCAGCACATCTCCTGACAGCTTCTCCTCCCTTTAGAGCACGCACCCACCATGTGTTTCAAGGCAACACTAAAACAGGATTGCAAAGTCAAAGAACATGTACCTGGATGCGCAGGGCAGCCACGGGAAATGCAGCCTCCCGAGGGAGGGGTCTCCTCTGCACTGGTTCCTGCAGGGCTCTGGCTCCTTAAATAGCCCACGCTCAGCGTGGGGGCCCCGTCACAATGGGTGTCTCCACAGCGACCGCCAGGGCTTTGTGATGGCTTCAGAACATGCAACTCTGTCTGAGGACAGGTGAGCAGTCAACAGAGAGTTGATGGGTCAGGTTTAAAGGGAGAACAGCCATGGGAGACATTACTGTGGGCATCTGCTAGAGACCACCTGATCAAGAGGACTCTGTGGATGAAGCACTCTACAGACAGATAGGAAGAGCCTCACGCTCGCAGGCCCTTGTTCTCATGGGGGACTTCAACCACCCTGACGTCTGTTGGAGCAATGCTACGGCCCAGCACAAGCAATCCAGGAGGTTCCTCGATTGTGTGGAAGATAACTTCCTTCTGCAAGTAATAGAGGAGCCGACAAGGAGGGGTGCCATGCCAGACCTCATGCTCACCAACAGGGAAGGGCTCATTGGAAATGTGACACTCCAGAGCAGCCTTGGTTGCAGCCATCATGAGATGGTCGAATTTGAGATCCTCAGCACAGTGAGAAGAGCGTGCAGCGAGCTCACTGCCCTGGACTTCAAGAGAGCAGACTTTGGCCTCTTCAGGAACCTGCTTAGGGTACTTTATAACTAAAGGCTACAATGGTGACTTTAGGAATAGAGACAAATATAACCTAACCCTAACCCTAACCCTAACACTAACCCTAAACCCCTAACCCTAACCCTAACCCTAACCCCTAACCCCTAACCCTAACCCTAACCCTAACCCCTAACCCCTAACCCTAACCCTAACCCCTAACCCTAACCCTAACAGTAACCCTAACCCCCTAACCCTAACCCCCTAACCCTAACCCTAACACCCTAACCCTAACCCTAACCCTAACCCTCATCATCCTCCTTATCTACACAGAGAAACCAAGGGAGTCCCCCTGACAGATCCCATGGACTGTCCGAGGCAGCAGGCTCTGACTGGGAGGTAGAAGTTCTCCTGCCCTGACACCTTCTCAGCACCTCTGACACCAGCAGCTCCTGCACACAGAAGGCTCCTGCTTCGCCCCCAGCACCTCTGCAGGCAGAGCTCAGCTCCAAGCACAGGAACAAGCCCAGCGCCTCCTCCTCACCCATCCCCTGCTCCTACAGCTGGGATGGCACCAGCACATCTCCTGACAGCTTCTCCTCCCTTTAGAGCACGCACCCACCATGTGTTTCAAGGCAACACTAAAACAGGATTGCAAAGTCAAAGAACATGTACCTGGATGCGCAGGGCAGCCACGGGAAATGCAGCCTCCCGAGGGAGGGGTCTCCTCTGCACTGGTTCCTGCAGGGCTCTGGCTCCTTAAATAGCCCACGCTCAGCGTGGGGGCCCCGTCACAATGGGTGTCTCCACAGCGACCGCCAGGGCTTTGTGATGGCTTCAGAACATGCAACTCTGTCTGAGGACAGGTGAGCAGTCAACAGAGAGTTGATGGGTCAGGTTTAAAGGGAGAACAGCCATGGGAGACATTACTGTGGGCATCTGCTAGAGACCACCTGATCAAGAGGACTCTGTGGATGAAGCACTCTACAGACAGATAGGAAGAGCCTCACGCTCGCAGGCCCTTGTTCTCATGGGGGACTTCAACCACCCTGACGTCTGTTGGAGCAATGCTACGGCCCAGCACAAGCAATCCAGGAGGTTCCTCGATTGTGTGGAAGATAACTTCCTTCTGCAAGTAATAGAGGAGCCGACAAGGAGGGGTGCCATGCCAGACCTCATGCTCACCAACAGGGAAGGGCTCATTGGAAATGTGACACTCCAGAGCAGCCTTGGTTGCAGCGATCATGAGATGGTCGAATTTGAGATCCTCAGCACAGTGAGAAGAGCGTGCAGCGAGCTCACTGCCCTGGACTTCAAGAGAGCAGACTTTGGCCTCTTCAGGAACCTGCTTAGGGTACTTTATAACTAAAGGCTAAAATGGTGACTTTAGGAATAGAGACAAATATAACCTAACCCTAACCCTAACACTAACCCTAAACCCCTAACCCTAACCCTAACCCTAACACTAACCCCTAACCCCTAACCCTAACCCTAACCCTAACCCTAACCCCTAACCCCTAACCCCTAACCCTAACCCTAACCCTAACCCCTAACCCTAACCCTAACAGTAACCCTAACCCCCTAACCCTAACCCCCTAACCCTAACCCTAACACCCTAACCCTAACCCTAACCCTAACCCTCATCATCCTCCTTATCTACACAGAGAAACCAAGGGAGTCCCCCTGACAGATCCCATGGACTGTCCGAGGCAGCAGGCTCTGACTGGGAGGTAGAAGTTCTCCTGCCCTGACACCTTCTCAGCACCTCTGACACCAGCAGCTCCTGCACACAGAAGGCTCCTGCTTCGCCCCCAGCACCTCTGCAGGCAGAGCTCAGCTCCAAGCACAGGAACAAGCCCAGCGCCTCCTCCTCACCCATCCCCTGCTCCTACAGCTGGGATGGCACCAGCACATCTCCTGACAGCTTCTCCTCCCTTTAGAGCACGCACCCACCATGTGTTTCAAGGCAACACTAAAACAGGATTGCAAAGTCAAAGAACATGTACCTGGATGCGCAGGGCAGCCACGGGAAATGCAGCCTCCCGAGGGAGGGGTCTCCTCTGCACTGGTTCCTGCAGGGCTCTGGCTCCTTAAATAGCCCACGCTCAGCGTGGGGGCCCCGTCACAATGGGTGTCTCCACAGCGACCGCCAGGGCTTTGTGATGGCTTCAGAACATGCAACTCTGTCTGAGGACAGGTGAGCAGTCAACAGAGAGTTGATGGGTCAGGTTTAAAGGGAGAACAGCCATGGGAGACATTACTGTGGGCATCTGCTAGAGACCACCTGATCAAGAGGACTCTGTGGATGAAGCACTCTACAGACAGATAGGAAGAGCCTCACGCTCGCAGGCCCTTGTTCTCATGGGGGACTTCAACCACCCTGACGTCTGTTGGAGCAATGCTACGGCCCAGCACAAGCAATCCAGGAGGTTCCTCGATTGTGTGGAAGATAACTTCCTTCTGCAAGTAATAGAGGAGCCGACAAGGAGGGGTGCCATGCCAGACCTCATGCTCACCAACAGGGAAGGGCTCATTGGAAATGTGACACTCCAGAGCAGCCTTGGTTGCAGCGATCATGAGATGGTCGAATTTGAGATCCTCAGCACAGTGAGAAGAGCGTGCAGCGAGCTCACTGCCCTGGACTTCAAGAGAGCAGACTTTGGCCTCTTCAGGAACCTGCTTAGGGTACTTTATAACTAAAGGCTACAATGGTGACTTTAGGAATAGAGACAAATATAACCTAACCCTAACCCTAACACTAACCCTAAACCCCTAACCCTAACCCTAACCCTAACACTAACCCCTAACCCCTAACCCTAACCCTAACCCTAACCCCTAACCCCTAACCCTAACCCTAACCCTAACCCCTAACCCTAACCCTAACAGTAACCCTAACCCCCTAACCCTAACCCCCTAACCCTAACCCTAACACCCTAACCCTAACCCTAACCCTAACCCTCATCATCCTCCTTATCTACACAGAGAAACCAAGGGAGTCCCCCTGACAGATCCCATGGACTGTCCGAGGCAGCAGGCTCTGACTGGGAGGTAGAAGTTCTCCTGCCCTGACACCTTCTCAGCACCTCTGACACCAGCAGCTCCTGCACACAGAAGGCTCCTGCTTCGCCCCCAGCACCTCTGCAGGCAGAGCTCAGCTCCAAGCACAGGAACAAGCCCAGCGCCTCCTCCTCACCCATCCCCTGCTCCTACAGCTGGGATGGCACCAGCACATCTCCTGACAGCTTCTCCTCCCTTTAGAGCACGCACCCACCATGTGTTTCAAGGCAACACTAAAACAGGATTGCAAAGTCAAAGAACATGTACCTGGATGCGCAGGGCAGCCACGGGAAATGCAGCCTCCCGAGGGAGGGGTCTCCTCTGCACTGGTTCCTGCAGGGCTCTGGCTCCTTAAATAGCCCACGCTCAGCGTGGGGGCCCCGTCACAATGGGTGTCTCCACAGCGACCGCCAGGGCTTTGTGATGGCTTCAGAACATGCAACTCTGTCTGAGGACAGGTGAGCAGTCAACAGA
>NW_027664267.1:655000-670000 GCF_963264785.1 Psittacula echo
CCTAACCCTAACCCCTAACCCTAACCCTAACAGTAACCCTAACCCCCTAACCCTAACCCCCTAACCCTAACCCTAACACCCTAACCCTAACCCTAACCCTAACCCTAACCCTCATCATCCTCCTTATCTACACAGAGAAACCAAGGGAGTCCCCCTGACAGATCCCATGGACTGTCCGAGGCAGCAGGCTCTGACTGGGAGGTAGAAGTTCTCCTGCCCTGACACCTTCTCAGCACCTCTGACACCAGCAGCTCCTGCACACAGAAGGCTCCTGCTTCGCCCCCAGCACCTCTGCAGGCAGAGCTCAGCTCCAAGCACAGGAACAAGCCCAGCGCCTCCTCCTCACCCATCCCCTGCTCCTACAGCTGGGATGGCACCAGCACATCTCCTGACAGCTTCTCCTCCCTTTAGAGCACGCACCCACCATGTGTTTCAAGGCAACACTAAAACAGGATTGCAAAGTCAAAGAACATGTACCTGGATGCGCAGGGCAGCCACAGGAAATGCAGCCTCCCGAGGGAGGGGTCTCCTCTGCACTGGTTCCTGCAGGGCTCTGGCTCCTTAAATAGCCCACGCTCAGCGTGGGGGCCCCGTCACAATGGGTGTCTCCACAGCGACCGCCAGGGCTTTGTGATGGCTTCAGAACATGCAACTCTGTCTGAGGACAGGTGAGCAGTCAACAGAGAGTTGATGGGTCAGGTTTAAAGGGAGAACAGCCATGGGAGACATTACTGTGGGCATCTGCTAGAGACCACCTGATCAAGAGGACTCTGTGGATGAAGCACTCTACAGACAGATAGGAAGAGCCTCACGCTCGCAGGCCCTTGTTCTCATGGGGGACTTCAACCACCCTGACGTCTGTTGGAGCAATGCTACGGCCCAGCACAAGCAATCCAGGAGGTTCCTCGATTGTGTGGAAGATAACTTCCTTCTGCAAGTAATAGAGGAGCCGACAAGGAGGGGTGCCATGCCAGACCTCATGCTCACCAACAGGGAAGGGCTCATTGGAAATGTGACACTCCAGAGCAGCCTTGGTTGCAGCCATCATGAGATGGTCGAATTTGAGATCCTCAGCACAGTGAGAAGAGCGTGCAGCGAGCTCACTGCCCTGGACTTCAAGAGAGCAGACTTTGGCCTCTTCAGGAACCTGCTTAGGGTACTTTATAACTAAAGGCTACAATGGTGACTTTAGGAATAGAGACAAATATAACCTAACCCTAACCCTAACCCTAACACTAACCCTAAACCCCTAACCCTAACCCTAACCCTAACACTAACCCCTAACCCCTAACCCTAACCCTAACCCTAACCCCTAACCCCTAACCCTAACCCTAACCCTAACCCTAACCCTAACAGTAACCCTAACCCCCTAACCCTAACCCCCTAACCCTAACCCTAACACCCTAACCCTAACCCTAACCCTAACCCTCATCATCCTCCTTATCTACACAGAGAAACCAAGGGAGTCCCCCTGACAGATCCCATGGACTGTCCGAGGCAGCAGGCTCTGACTGGGAGGTAGAAGTTCTCCTGCCCTGACACCTTCTCAGCACCTCTGACACCAGCAGCTCCTGCACACAGAAGGCTCCTGCTTCGCCCCCAGCACCTCTGCAGGCAGAGCTCAGCTCCAAGCACAGGAACAAGCCCAGCGCCTCCTCCTCACCCATCCCCTGCTCCTACAGCTGGGATGGCACCAGCACATCTCCTGACAGCTTCTCCTCCCTTTAGAGCACGCACCCACCATGTGTTTCAAGGCAACACTAAAACAGGATTGCAAAGTCAAAGAACATGTACCTGGATGCGCAGGGCAGCCACGGGAAATGCAGCCTCCCGAGGGAGGGGTCTCCTCTGCACTGGTTCCTGCAGGGCTCTGGCTCCTTAAATAGCCCACGCTCAGCATGGGGGCCCCGTCACAATGGGTGTCTCCACAGCGACCGCCAGGGCTTTGTGATGGCTTCAGAACATGCAACTCTGTCTGAGGACAGGTGAGCAGTCAACAGAGAGTTGATGGGTCAGGTTTAAAGGGAGAACAGCCATGGGAGACATTACTGTGGGCATCTGCTAGAGACCACCTGATCAAGAGGACTCTGTGGATGAAGCACTCTACAGACAGATAGGAAGAGCCTCACGCTCGCAGGCCCTTGTTCTCATGGGGGACTTCAAACACCCTGACGTCTGTTGGAGCAATGCTACGGCCCAGCACAAGCAATCCAGGAGGTTCCTCGATTGTGTGGAAGATAACTTCCTTCTGCAAGTAATAGAGGAGCCGACAAGGAGGGGTGCCATGCCAGACCTCATGCTCACCAACAGGGAAGGGCTCATTGGAAATGTGACACTCCAGAGCAGCCTTGGTTGCAGCCATCATGAGATGGTCGAATTTGAGATCCTCAGCACAGTGAGAAGAGCGTGCAGCGAGCTCACTGCCCTGGACTTCAAGAGAGCAGACTTTGGCATCTTCAGGAACCTGCTTAGGGTACTTTATAACTAAAGGCTACAATGGTGACTTTAGGAATAGAGACAAATATAACCTAACCCTAACCCTAACCCTAACACTAACCCTAAACCCCTAACCCTAACCCTAACCCTAACACTAACCCCTAACCCCTAACCCTAACCCTAACCCTAACCCTAACCCCTAACCCCTAACCCTAACCCTAACCCTAACCCCTAACCCTAACCCTAACAGTAACCCTAACCCCCTAACCCTAACCCCCTAACCCTAACCCTAACACCCTAACCCTAACCCTAACCCTAACCCTCATCATCCTCCTTATCTACACAGAGAAACCAAGGGAGTCCCCCTGACAGATCCCATGGACTGTCCGAGGCAGCAGGCTCTGACTGGGAGGTAGAAGTTCTCCTGCCCTGACACCTTCTCAGCACCTCTGACACCAGCAGCTCCTGCACACAGAAGGCTCCTGCTTCGCCCCCAGCACCTCTGCAGGCAGAGCTCAGCTCCAAGCACAGGAACAAGCCCAGCGCCTCCTCCTCACCCATCCCCTGCTCCTACAGCTGGGATGGCACCAGCACATCTCCTGACAGCTTCTCCTCCCTTTAGAGCACGCACCCACCATGTGTTTCAAGGCAACACTAAAACAGGATTGCAAAGTCAAAGAACATGTACCTGGATGCGCAGGGCAGCCACGGGAAATGCAGCCTCCCGAGGGAGGGGTCTCCTCTGCACTGGTTCCTGCAGGGCTCTGGCTCCTTAAATAGCCCACGCTCAGCGTGGGGGCCCCGTCACAATGGGTGTCTCCACAGCGACCGCCAGGGCTTTGTGATGGCTTCAGAACATGCAACTCTGTCTGAGGACAGGTGAGCAGTCAACAGAGAGTTGATGGGTCAGGTTTAAAGGGAGAACAGCCATGGGAGACATTACTGTGGGCATCTGCTAGAGACCACCTGATCAAGAGGACTCTGTGGATGAAGCACTCTACAGACAGATAGGAAGAGCCTCACGCTCGCAGGCCCTTGTTCTCATGGGGGACTTCAACCACCCTGACGTCTGTTGGAGCAATGCTACGGCCCAGCACAAGCAATCCAGGAGGTTCCTCGATTGTGTGGAAGATAACTTCCTTCTGCAAGTAATAGAGGAGCCGACAAGGAGGGGTGCCATGCCAGACCTCATGCTCACCAACAGGGAAGGGCTCATTGGAAATGTGACACTCCAGAGCAGCCTTGGTTGCAGCGATCATGAGATGGTCGAATTTGAGATCCTCAGCACAGTGAGAAGAGCGTGCAGCGAGCTCACTGCCCTGGACTTCAAGAGAGCAGACTTTGGCCTCTTCAGGAACCTGCTTAGGGTACTTTATAACTAAAGGCTACAATGGTGACTTTAGGAATAGAGACAAATATAACCTAACCCTAACCCTAACCCTAACACTAACCCTAAACCCCTAACCCTAACCCTAACCCTAACACTAACCCCTAACCCCTAACCCTAACCCTAACCCTAACCCTAACCCCTAACCCCTAACCCTAACCCTAACCCTAACCCTAACCCCTAACCCTAACAGTAACCCTAACCCCCTAACCCTAACCCCCTAACCCTAACCCTAACACCCTAACCCTAACCCTAACCCTCATCATCCTCCTTATCTACACAGAGAAACCAAGGGAGTCCCCCTGACAGATCCCATGGACTGTCCGAGGCAGCAGGCTCTGACTGGGAGGTAGAAGTTCTCCTGCCCTGACACCTTCTCAGCACCTCTGACACCAGCAGCTCCTGCACACAGAAGGCTCCTGCTTCGCCCCCAGCACCTCTGCAGGCAGAGCTCAGCTCCAAGCACAGGAACAAGCCCAGCGCCTCCTCCTCACCCATCCCCTGCTCCTACAGCTGGGATGGCACCAGCACATCTCCTGACAGCTTCTCCTCCCTTTAGAGCACGCACCCACCATGTGTTTCAAGGCAACACTAAAACAGGATTGCAAAGTCAAAGAACATGTACCTGGATGCGCAGGGCAGCCACGGGAAATGCAGCCTCCCGAGGGAGGGGTCTCCTCTGCACTGGTTCCTGCAGGGCTCTGGCTCCTTAAATAGCCCACGCTCAGCGTGGGGGCCCCGTCACAATGGGTGTCTCCACAGCGACCGCCAGGGCTTTGTGATGGCTTCAGAACATGCAACTCTGTCTGAGGACAGGTGAGCAGTCAACAGAGAGTTGATGGGTCAGGTTTAAAGGGAGAACAGCCATGGGAGACATTACTGTGGGCATCTGCTAGAGACCACCTGATCAAGAGGACTCTGTGGATGAAGCACTCTACAGACAGATAGGAAGAGCCTCACGCTCGCAGGCCCTTGTTCTCATGGGGGACTTCAACCACCCTGACGTCTGTTGGAGCAATGCTACGGCCCAGCACAAGCAATCCAGGAGGTTCCTCGATTGTGTGGAAGATAACTTCCTTCTGCAAGTAATAGAGGAGCCGACAAGGAGGGGTGCCATGCCAGACCTCATGCTCACCAACAGGGAAGGGCTCATTGGAAATGTGACACTCCAGAGCAGCCTTGGTTGCAGCGATCATGAGATGGTCGAATTTGAGATCCTCAGCACAGTGAGAAGAGCGTGCAGCGAGCTCACTGCCCTGGACTTCAAGAGAGCAGACTTTGGCCTCTTCAGGAACCTGCTTAGGGTACTTTATAACTAAAGGCTACAATGGTGACTTTAGGAATAGAGACAAATATAACCTAACCCTAACCCTAACACTAACCCTAAACCCCTAACCCTAACCCTAACACTAACCCCTAACCCCTAACCCTAACCCTAACCCTAACCCTAACCCCTAACCCCTAACCCTAACCCTAACCCTAACCCTAACCCCTAACCCTAACCCTAACAGTAACCCTAACCCCCTAACCCTAACCCCCTAACCCTAACCCTAACACCCTAACCCTAACCCTAACCCTAACCCTCATCATCCTCCTTATCTACACAGAGAAACCAAGGGAGTCCCCCTGACAGATCCCATGGACTGTCCGAGGCAGCAGGCTCTGACTGGGAGGTAGAAGTTCTCCTGCCCTGACACCTTCTCAGCACCTCTGACACCAGCAGCTCCTGCACACAGAAGGCTCCTGCTTCGCCCCCAGCACCTCTGCAGGCAGAGCTCAGCTCCAAGCACAGGAACAAGCCCAGCGCCTCCTCCTCACCCATCCCCTGCTCCTACAGCTGGGATGGCACCAGCACATCTCCTGACAGCTTCTCCTCCCTTTAGAGCACGCACCCACCATGTGTTTCAAGGCAACACTAAAACAGGATTGCAAAGTCAAAGAACATGTACCTGGATGCGCAGGGCAGCCACGGGAAATGCAGCCTCCCGAGGGAGGGGTCTCCTCTGCACTGGTTCCTGCAGGGCTCTGGCTCCTTAAATAGCCCACGCTCAGCGTGGGGGCCCCGTCACAATGGGTGTCTCCACAGCGACCGCCAGGGCTTTGTGATGGCTTCAGAACATGCAACTCTGTCTGAGGACAGGTGAGCAGTCAACAGAGAGTTGATGGGTCAGGTTTAAAGGGAGAACAGCCATGGGAGACATTACTGTGGGCATCTGCTAGAGACCACCTGATCAAGAGGACTCTGTGGATGAAGCACTCTACAGACAGATAGGAAGAGCCTCACGCTCGCAGGCCCTTGTTCTCATGGGGGACTTCAACCACCCTGACGTCTGTTGGAGCAATGCTACGGCCCAGCACAAGCAATCCAGGAGGTTCCTCGATTGTGTGGAAGATAACTTCCTTCTGCAAGTAATAGAGGAGCCGACAAGGAGGGGTGCCATGCCAGACCTCATGCTCACCAACAGGGAAGGGCTCATTGGAAATGTGACACTCCAGAGCAGCCTTGGTTGCAGCCATCATGAGATGGTCGAATTTGAGATCCTCAGCACAGTGAGAAGAGCGTGCAGCGAGCTCACTGCCCTGGACTTCAAGAGAGCAGACTTTGGCCTCTTCAGGAACCTGCTTAGGGTACTTTATAACTAAAGGCTACAATGGTGACTTTAGGAATAGAGACAAATATAACCTAACCCTAACCCTAACCCTAACACTAACCCTAAACCCCTAACCCTAACCCTAACCCTAACACTAACCCCTAACCCCTAACCCTAACCCTAACCCTAACCCCTAACCCCTAACCCTAACCCTAACCCTAACCCCTAACCCTAACCCTAACCCTAACAGTAACCCTAACCCCCTAACCCTAACCCCCTAACCCTAACCCTAACACCCTAACCCTAACCCTAACCCTAACCCTCATCATCCTCCTTATCTACACAGAGAAACCAAGGGAGTCCCCCTGACAGATCCCATGGACTGTCCGAGGCAGCAGGCTCTGACTGGGAGGTAG
Organism: Psittacula echo; assembly: GCF_963264785.1. Classification (NCBI taxonomy): domain Eukaryota; kingdom Metazoa; phylum Chordata; class Aves; order Psittaciformes; family Psittacidae; genus Psittacula; species Psittacula echo. Next base: position 661,831 of record NW_027664267.1, read on the forward strand.
AAGTTCTCCTGCCCTGACACCTTCTCAGCACCTCTGACACCAGCAGCTCCTGCACACAGAAGGCTCCTGCTTCGCCCCCAGCACCTCTGCAGGCAGAGCTCAGCTCCAAGCACAGGAACAAGCCCAGCGCCTCCTCCTCACCCATCCCCTGCTCCTACAGCTGGGATGGCACCAGCACATCTCCTGACAGCTTCTCCTCCCTTTAGAGCACGCACCCACCATGTGTTTCAAGGCAACACTAAAACAGGATTGCAAAGTCAAAGAACATGTACCTGGATGCGCAGGGCAGCCACGGGAAATGCAGCCTCCCGAGGGAGGGGTCTCCTCTGCACTGGTTCCTGCAGGGCTCTGGCTCCTTAAATAGCCCACGCTCAGCGTGGGGGCCCCGTCACAATGGGTGTCTCCACAGCGACCGCCAGGGCTTTGTGATGGCTTCAGAACATGCAACTCTGTCTGAGGACAGGTGAGCAGTCAACAGAGAGTTGATGGGTCAGGTTTAAAGGGAGAACAGCCATGGGAGACATTACTGTGGGCATCTGCTAGAGACCACCTGATCAAGAGGACTCTGTGGATGAAGCACTCTACAGACAGATAGGAAGAGCCTCACGCTCGCAGGCCCTTGTTCTCATGGGGGACTTCAACCACCCTGACGTCTGTTGGAGCAATGCTACGGCCCAGCACAAGCAATCCAGGAGGTTCCTCGATTGTGTGGAAGATAACTTCCTTCTGCAAGTAATAGAGGAGCCGACAAGGAGGGGTGCCATGCCAGACCTCATGCTCACCAACAGGGAAGGGCTCATTGGAAATGTGACACTCCAGAGCAGCCTTGGTTGCAGCGATCATGAGATGGTCGAATTTGAGATCCTCAGCACAGTGAGAAGAGCGTGCAGCGAGCTCACTGCCCTGGACTTCAAGAGAGCAGACTTTGGCCTCTTCAGGAACCTGCTTAGGGTACTTTATAACTAAAGGCTACAATGGTGACTTTAGGAATAGAGACAAATATAACCTAACCCTAACCCTAACCCTAACACTAACCCTAAACCCCTAACCCTAACCCTAACCCTAACACTAACCCCTAACCCCTAACCCTAACCCTAACCCTAACCCTAACCCCTAACCCCTAACCCTAACCCTAACCCTAACCCTAACCCCTAACCCTAACAGTAACCCTAACCCCCTAACCCTAACCCCCTAACCCTAACCCTAACACCCTAACCCTAACCCTAACCCTAACCCTCATCATCCTCCTTATCTACACAGAGAAACCAAGGGAGTCCCCCTGACAGATCCCATGGACTGTCCGAGGCAGCAGGCTCTGACTGGGAGGTAGAAGTTCTCCTGCCCTGACACCTTCTCAGCACCTCTGACACCAGCAGCTCCTGCACACAGAAGGCTCCTGCTTCGCCCCCAGCACCTCTGCAGGCAGAGCTCAGCTCCAAGCACAGGAACAAGCCCAGCGCCTCCTCCTCACCCATCCCCTGCTCCTACAGCTGGGATGGCACCAGCACATCTCCTGACAGCTTCTCCTCCCTTTAGAGCACGCACCCACCATGTGTTTCAAGGCAACACTAAAACAGGATTGCAAAGTCAAAGAACATGTACCTGGATGCGCAGGGCAGCCACGGGAAATGCAGCCTCCCGAGGGAGGGGTCTCCTCTGCACTGGTTCCTGCAGGGCTCTGGCTCCTTAAATAGCCCACGCTCAGCGTGGGGGCCCCGTCACAATGGGTGTCTCCACAGCGACCGCCAGGGCTTTGTGATGGCTTCAGAACATGCAACTCTGTCTGAGGACAGGTGAGCAGTCAACAGAGAGTTGATGGGTCAGGTTTAAAGGGAGAACAGCCATGGGAGACATTACTGTGGGCATCTGCTAGAGACCACCTGATCAAGAGGACTCTGTGGATGAAGCACTCTACAGACAGATAGGAAGAGCCTCACGCTCGCAGGCCCTTGTTCTCATGGGGGACTTCAACCACCCTGACGTCTGTTGGAGCAATGCTACGGCCCAGCACAAGCAATCCAGGAGGTTCCTCGATTGTGTGGAAGATAACTTCCTTCTGCAAGTAATAGAGGAGCCGACAAGGAGGGGTGCCATGCCAGACCTCATGCTCACCAACAGGGAAGGGCTCATTGGAAATGTGACACTCCAGAGCAGCCTTGGTTGCAGCGATCATGAGATGGTCGAATTTGAGATCCTCAGCACAGTGAGAAGAGCGTGCAGCGAGCTCACTGCCCTGGACTTCAAGAGAGCAGACTTTGGCCTCTTCAGGAACCTGCTTAGGGTACTTTATAACTAAAGGCTACAATGGTGACTTTAGGAATAGAGACAAATATAACCTAACCCTAACCCTAACCCTAACACTAACCCTAAACCCCTAACCCTAACCCTAACCCTAACACTAACCCCTAACCCTAACCCTAACCCCTAACCCCTAACCCTAACCCTAACCCTAACCCTAACCCCTAACCCTAACCCTAACAGTAACCCTAACCCCCTAACCCTAACCCCCTAACCCTAACCCTAACACCCTAACCCTAACCCTAACCCTAACCCTCATCATCCTCCTTATCTACACAGAGAAACCAAGGGAGTCCCCCTGACAGATCCCATGGACTGTCCGAGGCAGCAGGCTCTGACTGGGAGGTAGAAGTTCTCCTGCCCTGACACCTTCTCAGCACCTCTGACACCAGCAGCTCCTGCACACAGAAGGCTCCTGCTTCGCCCCCAGCACCTCTGCAGGCAGAGCTCAGCTCCAAGCACAGGAACAAGCCCAGCGCCTCCTCCTCACCCATCCCCTGCTCCTACAGCTGGGATGGCACCAGCACATCTCCTGACAGCTTCTCCTCCCTTTAGAGCACGCACCCACCATGTGTTTCAAGGCAACACTAAAACAGGATTGCAAAGTCAAAGAACATGTACCTGGATGCGCAGGGCAGCCACGGGAAATGCAGCCTCCCGAGGGAGGGGTCTCCTCTGCACTGGTTCCTGCAGGGCTCTGGCTCCTTAAATAGCCCACGCTCAGCGTGGGGGCCCCGTCACAATGGGTGTCTCCACAGCGACCGCCAGGGCTTTGTGATGGCTTCAGAACATGCAACTCTGTCTGAGGACAGGTGAGCAGTCAACAGAGAGTTGATGGGTCAGGTTTAAAGGGAGAACAGCCATGGGAGACATTACTGTGGGCATCTGCTAGAGACCACCTGATCAAGAGGACTCTGTGGATGAAGCACTCTACAGACAGATAGGAAGAGCCTCACGCTCGCAGGCCCTTGTTCTCATGGGGGACTTCAACCACCCTGACGTCTGTTGGAGCAATGCTACGGCCCAGCACAAGCAATCCAGGAGGTTCCTCGATTGTGTGGAAGATAACTTCCTTCTGCAAGTAATAGAGGAGCCGACAAGGAGGGGTGCCATGCCAGACCTCATGCTCACCAACAGGGAAGGGCTCATTGGAAATGTGACACTCCAGAGCAGCCTTGGTTGCAGCCATCATGAGATGGTCGAATTTGAGATCCTCAGCACAGTGAGAAGAGCGTGCAGCGAGCTCACTGCCCTGGACTTCAAGAGAGCAGACTTTGGCCTCTTCAGGAACCTGCTTAGGGTACTTTATAACTAAAGGCTACAATGGTGACTTTAGGAATAGAGACAAATATAACCTAACCCTAACCCTAACCCTAACACTAACCCTAAACCCCTAACCCTAACCCTAACCCTAACACTAACCCCTAACCCCTAACCCTAACCTTAACCCTAACCCCTAACCCCTAACCCTAACCCCTAACCCTAACCCTAACAGTAACCCTAACCCCCTAACCCTAACCCCCTAACCCTAACCCTAACACCCTAACCCTAACCCTAACCCTAACCCTCATCATCCTCCTTATCTACACAGAGAAACCAAGGGAGTCCCCCTGACAGATCCCATGGACTGTCCGAGGCAGCAGGCTCTGACTGGGAGGTAGAAGTTCTCCTGCCCTGACACCTTCTCAGCACCTCTGACACCAGCAGCTCCTGCACACAGAAGGCTCCTGCTTCGCCCCCAGCACCTCTGCAGGCAGAGCTCAGCTCCAAGCACAGGAACAAGCCCAGCGCCTCCTCCTCACCCATCCCCTGCTCCTACAGCTGGGATGGCACCAGCACATCTCCTGACAGCTTCTCCTCCCTTTAGAGCACGCACCCACCATGTGTTTCAAGGCAACACTAAAACAGGATTGCAAAGTCAAAGAACATGTACCTGGATGCGCAGGGCAGCCACGGGAAATGCAGCCTCCCGAGGGAGGGGTCTCCTCTGCACTGGTTCCTGCAGGGCTCTGGCTCCTTAAATAGCCCACGCTCAGCGTGGGGGCCCCGTCACAATGGGTGTCTCCACAGCGACCGCCAGGGCTTTGTGATGGCTTCAGAACATGCAACTCTGTCTGAGGACAGGTGAGCAGTCAACAGAGAGTTGATGGGTCAGGTTTAAAGGGAGAACAGCCATGGGAGACATTACTGTGGGCATCTGCTAGAGACCACCTGATCAAGAGGACTCTGTGGATGAAGCACTCTACAGACAGATAGGAAGAGCCTCACGCTCGCAGGCCCTTGTTCTCATGGGGGACTTCAACCACCCTGACGTCTGTTGGAGCAATGCTACGGCCCAGCACAAGCAATCCAGGAGGTTCCTCGATTGTGTGGAAGATAACTTCCTTCTGCAAGTAATAGAGGAGCCGACAAGGAGGGGTGCCATGCCAGACCTCATGCTCACCAACAGGGAAGGGCTCATTGGAAATGTGACACTCCAGAGCAGCCTTGGTTGCAGCCATCATGAGATGGTCGAATTTGAGATCCTCAGCACAGTGAGAAGAGCGTGCAGCGAGCTCACTGCCCTGGACTTCAAGAGAGCAGACTTTGGCCTCTTCAGGAACCTGCTTAGGGTACTTTATAACTAAAGGCTACAATGGTGACTTTAGGAATAGAGACAAATATAACCTAACCCTAACCCTAACCCTAACACTAACCCTAAACCCCTAACCCTAACCCTAACCCTAACACTAACCCCTAACCCTAACCCTAACCCCTAACCCCTAACCCTAACCCTAACCCTAACCCTAACCCCTAACCCTAACCCTAACAGTAACCCTAACCCCCTAACCCTAACCCCCTAACCCTAACCCTAACACCCTAACCCTAACCCTAACCCTAACCCTCATCATCCTCCTTATCTACACAGAGAAACCAAGGGAGTCCCCCTGACAGATCCCATGGACTGTCCGAGGCAGCAGGCTCTGACTGGGAGGTAGAAGTTCTCCTGCCCTGACACCTTCTCAGCACCTCTGACACCAGCAGCTCCTGCACACAGAAGGCTCCTGCTTCGCCCCCAGCACCTCTGCAGGCAGAGCTCAGCTCCAAGCACAGGAACAAGCCCAGCGCCTCCTCCTCACCCATCCCCTGCTCCTACAGCTGGGATGGCACCAGCACATCTCCTGACAGCTTCTCCTCCCTTTAGAGCACGCACCCACCATGTGTTTCAAGGCAACACTAAAACAGGATTGCAAAGTCAAAGAACATGTACCTGGATGCGCAGGGCAGCCACGGGAAATGCAGCCTCCCGAGGGAGGGGTCTCCTCTGCACTGGTTCCTGCAGGGCTCTGGCTCCTTAAATAGCCCACGCTCAGCGTGGGGGCCCCGTCACAATGGGTGTCTCCACAGCGACCGCCAGGGATTTGTGATGGCTTCAGAACATGCAACTCTGTCTGAGGACAGGTGAGCAGTCAACAGAGAGTTGATGGGTCAGGTTTAAAGGGAGAACAGCCATGGGAGACATTACTGTGGGCATCTGCTAGAGACCACCTGATCAAGAGGACTCTGTGGATGAAGCACTCTACAGACAGATAGGAAGAGCCTCACGCTCGCAGGCCCTTGTTCTCATGGGGGACTTCAACCACCCTGACGTCTGTTGGAGCAATGCTACGGCCCAGCACAAGCAATCCAGGAGGTTCCTCGATTGTGTGGAAGATAACTTCCTTCTGCAAGTAATAGAGGAGCCGACAAGGAGGGGTGCCATGCCAGACCTCATGCTCACCAACAGGGAAGGGCTCATTGGAAATGTGACACTCCAGAGCAGCCTTGGTTGCAGCCATCATGAGATGGTCGAATTTGAGATCCTCAGCACAGTGAGAAGAGCGTGCAGCGAGCTCACTGCCCTGGACTTCAAGAGAGCAGACTTTGGCCTCTTCAGGAACCTGCTTAGGGTACTTTATAACTAAAGGCTACAATGGTGACTTTAGGAATAGAGACAAATATAACCTAACCCTAACCCTAACCCTAACACTAACCCTAAACCCCTAACCCTAACCCTAACCCTAACACTAACCCCTAACCCCTAACCCTAACCCTAACCCTAACCCTAACCCCTAACCCCTAACCCTAACCCTAACCCTAACCCTAACCCCTAACCCTAACCCTAACAGTAACCCTAACCCCCTAACCCTAACCCCCTAACCCTAACCCTAACACCCTAACCCTAACCCTAACCCTAACCCTCATCATCCTCCTTATCTACACAGAGAAACCAAGGGAGTCCCCCTGACAGATCCCATGGACTGTCCGAGGCAGCAGGCTCTGACTGGGAGGTAGAAGTTCTCCTGCCCTGACACCTTCTCAGCACCTCTGACACCAGCAGCTCCTGCACACAGAAGGCTCCTGCTTCGCCCCCAGCACCTCTGCAGGCAGAGCTCAGCTCCAAGCACAGGAACAAGCCCAGCGCCTCCTCCTCACCCATCCCCTGCTCCTACAGCTGGGATGGCACCAGCACATCTCCTGACAGCTTCTCCTCCCTTTAGAGCACGCACCCACCATGTGTTTCAAGGCAACACTAAAACAGGATTGCAAAGTCAAAGAACATGTACCTGGATGCGCAGGGCAGCCACGGGAAATGCAGCCTCCCGAGGGAGGGGTCTCCTCTGCACTGGTTCCTGCAGGGCTCTGGCTCCTTAAATAGCCCACGCTCAGCGTGGGGGCCCCGTCACAATGGGTGTCTCCACAGCGACCGCCAGGGCTTTGTGATGGCTTCAGAACATGCAACTCTGTCTGAGGACAGGTGAGCAGTCAACAGAGAGTTGATGGGTCAGGTTTAAAGGGAGAACAGCCATGGGAGACATTACTGTGGGCATCTGCTAGAGACCACCTGATCAAGAGGACTCTGTGGATGAAGCACTCTACAGACAGATAGGAAGAGCCTCACGCTCGCAGGCCCTTGTTCTCATGGGGGACTTCAACCACCCTGACGTCTGTTGGAGCAATGCTACGGCCCAGCACAAGCAATCCAGGAGGTTCCTCGATTGTGTGGAAGATAACTTCCTTCTGCAAGTAATAGAGGAGCTGACAAGGAGGGGTGCCATGCCAGACCTCATGCTCACCAACAGGGAAGGGCTCATTGGAAATGTGACACTCCAGAGCAGCCTTTTTTGCAGCGATCATGAGATGGTCGAATTTGAGATCCTCAGCACAGTGAGAAGAGCGTGCAGCGAGCTCACTGCCCTGGACTTCAAGAGAGCAGACTTTGGCCTCTTCAGGAACCTGCTTAGGGTACTTTATAACTAAAGGCTACAATGGTGACTTTAGGAATAGAGACAAATATAACCTAACCCTAACCCTAACCCTAACACTAACCCTAAACCCCTAACCCTAACCCTAACCCTAACACTAACCCCTAACCCCTAACCCTAACCCTAACCCTAACCCCTAACCCCTAACCCTAACCCTAACCCTAACCCCTAACCCTAACCCTAACAGTAACCCTAACCCCCTAACCCTAACCCCCTAACCCTAACCCTAACACCCTAACCCTAACCCTAACCCTAACCCTCATCATCCTCCTTATCTACACAGAGAAACCAAGGGAGTCCCCCTGACAGATCCCATGGACTGTCCGAGGCAGCAGGCTCTGACTGGGAGGTAGAAGTTCTCCTGCCCTGACACCTTCTCAGCACCTCTGACACCAGCAGCTCCTGCACACAGAAGGCTCCTGCTTCGCCCCCAGCACCTCTGCAGGCAGAGCTCAGCTCCAAGCACAGGAACAAGCCCAGCGCCTCCTCCTCACCCATCCCCTGCTCCTACAGCTGGGATGGCACCAGCACATCTCCTGACAGCTTCTCCTCCCTTTAGAGCACGCACCCACCATGTGTTTCAAGGC
>NW_027664267.1:672500-870000 GCF_963264785.1 Psittacula echo
CTGCAGGCAGAGCTCAGCTCCAAGCACAGGAACAAGCCCAGCGCCTCCTCCTCACCCATCCCCTGCTCCTACAGCTGGGATGGCACCAGCACATCTCCTGACAGCTTCTCCTCCCTTTAAAGCACGCACCCACCATGTGTTTCAAGGCAACACTAAAACAGGATTGCAAAGTCAAAGAACATGTACCTGGATGCGCAGGGCAGCCACGGGAAATGCAGCCTCCCGAGGGAGGGGTCTCCTCTGCACTGGTTCCTGCAGGGCTCTGGCTCCTTAAATAGCCCACGCTCAGCGTGGGGGCCCCGTCACAATGGGTGTCTCCACAGCGACCGCCAGGGCTTTGTGATGGCTTCAGAACATGCAACTCTGTCTGAGGACAGGTGAGCAGTCAACAGAGAGTTGATGGGTCAGGTTTAAAGGGAGAACAGCCATGGGAGACATTACTGTGGGCATCTGCTAGAGACCACCTGATCAAGAGGACTCTGTGGATGAAGCACTCTACAGACAGATAGGAAGAGCCTCACGCTCGCAGGCCCTTGTTCTCATGGGGGACTTCAACCACCCTGACGTCTGTTGGAGCAATGCTACGGCCCAGCACAAGCAATCCAGGAGGTTCCTCGATTGTGTGGAAGATAACTTCCTTCTGCAAGTAATAGAGGAGCCGACAAGGAGGGGTGCCATGCCAGACCTCATGCTCACCAACAGGGAAGGGCTCATTGGAAATGTGACACTCCAGAGCAGCCTTGGTTGCAGCCATCATGAGATGGTCGAATTTGAGATCCTCAGCACAGTGAGAAGAGCGTGCAGCGAGCTCACTGCCCTGGACTTCAAGAGAGCAGACTTTGGCCTCTTCAGGAACCTGCTTAGGAAGGTTCCATGGGATATAGCCCTAGAGGGCAGGGGAGCCCAAGGTTGTTGGTTGATATTCAAGGATCTCCTACTACAAGCTCAAGAGTATTGCATCGCAACTAGAAGGAAGTGCAGCAGGACGGCCAGGAGACCTGACTGGATGGATAAGGAGCTGCTGAGGAAACTTGGAAGGCAAAAAAAGGCTTATAAAAGGTGGAAGCAAGGACAGGCAGTCTGGGAAGAATACAGGGATGTTGTCTGAGAAGCTATGGACCAGGTTAGGAAAGCTAAGGCCCAGTTAGAATTAAACTTGGCTAGGGGTGTGAAAGATAACAGGAAGGGATTCTATAGTTACATTGCAAATGAAAGATAGGGTAGGGACAACGTAGGCCCCCTCCAGAAACTATCAAGAGAACTGGCTACCCTAGATTTGCAGACGGCTGAGGTTCTTCATGACTTCTTTGCCTCTGTCTTCACTGGCAAAGGCTCTGACCGCACCACCCAAGTCTTGGAATGCAGACACAGGGAATGTGAGAATAAAGACCCTAGGCCCACTGTAGGAGAGGATCTGGTTTGAGACCATCCTAAAAACCTAAACGTACACAAGTCCATGGGACCTGGACATCCATCTGTGGGTCCTGAAGGAGCTGGCAAATGAAGTTGCTAAGACACTGGCCATCATATTTGAAAAATCATGGCACTCAGGTGAAGTTCCTGATGACTGGAGAAAGGGAAATATGACCCCATTTTTCAAGAAGGGGAAAATGGATGAGCCAGGGAATTACAGACCAGTCAGTCTCACCTTTCCTCAGTCCTCAGTCTCCTCTCAGCACCTGAGGTTCACGGACTCAATCCAAATACACCATGGGGCTCATGAAAACCTTTGGGATTTGTCAAGCCTTGCAGATTGCACAGCACATTTTAGGATTCCGAGTGCAGGAAGATTGCAAAGGGCAACGGATAAAAGTTATTTTGAATTTTTTTTTCTTACTTTTCAGTTTAGAAATTTCTGTGACTTCGGGAATGCCTGGCACAGGGATCACTAGAACCTGCCAGCACCCCTCCTGCCTTCCGCAATGCCCAGTGGGCTTGCGTGGGCCTTGACTGTCCCCTTGTGCTGAGCTCCCAGTGACAGATTTACAGGAGGGTGAAAATTTCTGAAACCGTTCTAGCAGTGATTATATTTGAAAAGTTTGTAGTTTGCAAAGAAAGCCTTTGTACATATGTTAAAATTTTGTAACTTTGCTGTTCTGTATTTTAGGTACTGTTCCAGTAGGTGATTGTGTTTCGAAATCATAAATCAATAGAGAAGCTTCATAAGCTGAATACTGCAGTTGTGTGGGTTTGTATCTTAGGTACTTTATAACTAAAGGCTACAATGGTGACTTTAGGAATAGAGACAAATATAACCTAACCCTAACCCTAACCCTAACCCTAACCCTAAACCCCTAACCCTAACCCTAACCCTAACACTAACCCCTAACCCCTAACCCTAACCCTAACAGTAACCCTAACCCGCTAATCCTAACCCCCTAACCCTAACCCTAACACCCTAACCCTAACCCTAACCCTAACCCTAACCCTCATCATCCTCCTTATCTACACAGAGAAACCAAGGGAGTCCCCCTGACAGATCCCATGGACTGTCCGAGGCAGCAGGCTCTGACTGGGAGGTAGAAGTTCTCCTGCCCTGACACCTTCTCAGCACCTCTGACACCAGCAGCTCCTGCACACAGAAGGCTCCTGCTTCGCCCCCAGCACCTCTGCAGGCAGAGCTCAGCTCCAAGCACAGGAACAAGCCCAGCGCCTCCTCCTCACCCATCCCCTGCTCCTACAGCTGGGATGGCACCAGCACATCTCCTGACAGCTTCTCCTCCCTTTAGAGCACGCACCCACCATGTGTTTCAAGGCAACACTAAAACAGGATTGCAAAGTCAAAGAACATGTACCTGGATGCGCAGGGCAGCCACGGGAAATGCAGCCTCCCGAGGGAGGGGTCTCCTCTGCACTGGTTCCTGCAGGGCTCTGGCTCCTTAAATAGCCCACGCTCAGCGTGGGGGCCCCGTCACAATGGGTGTCTCCACAGCGACCGCCAGGGCTTTGTGATGGCTTCAGAACATGCAACTCTGTCTGAGGACAGGTGAGCAGTCAACAGAGAGTTGATGGGTCAGGTTTAAAGGGAGAACAGCCATGGGAGACATTACTGTGGGCATCTGCTAGAGACCACCTGATCAAGAGGACTCTGTGGATGAAGCACTCTACAGACAGATAGGAAGAGCCTCACGCTCGCAGGCCCTTGTTCTCATGGGGGACTTCAACCACCCTGACGTCTGTTGGAGCAATGCTACGGCCCAGCACAAGCAATCCAGGAGGTTCCTCGATTGTGTGGAAGATAACTTCCTTCTGCAAGTAATAGAGGAGCCGACAAGGAGGGGTGCCATGCCAGACCTCATGCTCACCAACAGGGAAGGGCTCATTGGAAATGTGACACTCCAGAGCAGCCTTGGTTGCAGCCATCATGAGATGGTCGAATTTGAGATCCTCAGCACAGTGAGAAGAGCGTGCAGCGAGCTCACTGCCCTGGACTTCAAGAGAGCAGACTTTGGCCTCTTCAGGAACCTGCTTAGGGTACTTTATAACTAAAGGCTACAATGGTGACTTTAGGAATAGAGACAAATATAACCTAACCCTAACCCTAACCCTAACCCTAACCCTAACGCCGTAACCCTAACCCTAACCCTAACCCTAACCCTAACCCCTAACCCTAACCCTAACCCTAACCCTAACCCCTAACCCCTAACCCTAACCCTAACCCTAACCCCTAACCCTAACCCTAACAGTAACCCTAACCCCCTAACCCTAACCCCCTAACCCTAACCCTAACACCCTAACCCTAACCCTAACCCTAACCCTCATCATCCTCCTTATCTACACAGAGAAACCAAGGGAGTCCCCCTGACAGATCCCATGGACTGTCCGAGGCAGCAGGCTCTGACTGGGAGGTAGAAGTTCTCCTGCCCTGACACCTTCTCAGCACCTCTGACACCAGCAGCTCCTGCACACAGAAGGCTCCTGCTTCGCCCCCAGCACCTCTGCAGGCAGAGCTCAGCTCCAAGCACAGGAACAAGCCCAGCGCCTCCTCCTCACCCATCCCCTGCTCCTACAGCTGGGATGGCACCAGCACATCTCCTGACAGCTTCTCCTCCCTTTAGAGCACGCACCCACCATGTGTTTCAAGGCAACACTAAAACAGGATTGCAAAGTCAAAGAACATGTACCTGGATGCGCAGGGCAGCCACGGGAAATGCAGCCTCCCGAGGGAGGGGTCTCCTCTGCACTGGTTCCTGCAGGGCTCTGGCTCCTTAAATAGCCCACGCTCAGCGTGGGGGCCCCGTCACAATGGGTGTCTCCACAGCGACCGCCAGGGCTTTGTGATGGCTTCAGAACATGCAACTCTGTCTGAGGACAGGTGAGCAGTCAACAGAGAGTTGATGGGTCAGGTTTAAAGGGAGAACAGCCATGGGAGACATTACTGTGGGCATCTGCTAGAGACCACCTGATCAAGAGGACTCTGTGGATGAAGCACTCTACAGACAGATAGGAAGAGCCTCACGCTCGCAGGCCCTTGTTCTCATGGGGGACTTCAACCACCCTGACGTCTGTTGGAGCAATGCTACGGCCCAGCACAAGCAATCCAGGAGGTTCCTCGATTGTGTGGAAGATAACTTCCTTCTGCAAGTAACAGAGGAGCCAACAAGGAGGGGTGCCATGCCAGACCTCATGCTCACCAACAGGGAAGGGCTCATTGGAAATGTGACACTCCAGAGCAGCCTTGGTTGCAGCCATCATGAGATGGTCGAATTTGAGATCCTCAGCACAGTGAGAAGAGCGTGCAGCGAGCTCACTGCCCTGGACTTCAAGAGAGCAGACTTTGGCCTCTTCAGGAACCTGCTTAGGAAGGTTCCATGGGATATAGCCCTAGAGGGCAGGGGAGCCCAAGGTTGTTGGTTGATATTCAAGGATCTCCTACTACAAGCTCAAGAGTATTGCATCGCAACTAGAAGGAAGTGCAGCAGGACGGCCAGGAGACCTGACTGGATGGATAAGGAGCTGCTGAGGAAACTTGGAAGGCAAAAAAAGGCTTATAAAAGGTGGAAGCAAGGACAGGCAGTCTGGGAAGAATACAGGGATGTTGTCTGAGAAGCTATGGACCAGGTTAGGAAAGCTAAGGCCCAGTTAGAATTAAACTTGGCTAGGGGTGTGAAAGATAACAGGAAGGGATTCTATAGTTACATTGCAAATGAAAGATAGGGTAGGGACAACGTAGGCCCCCTCCAGAAACTATCAAGAGAACTGGCTACCCTAGATTTGCAGACGGCTGAGGTTCTTCATGACTTCTTTGCCTCTGTCTTCACTGGCAAAGGCTCTGACCGCACCACCCAAGTCTTGGAATGCAGACACAGGGAATGTGAGAATAAAGACCCTAGGCCCACTGTAGGAGAGGATCTGGTTTGAGACCATCCTAAAAACCTAAACGTACACAAGTCCATGGGACCTGGACATCCATCTGCGGGTCCTGAAGGAGCTGGCAAATGAAGTTGCTAAGACACTGGCCATCATATTTGAAAAATCATGGCACTCAGGTGAAGTTCCTGATGACTGGAGAAAGGGAAATATGACCCCATTTTTCAAGAAGGGGAAAATGGATGAGCCAGGGAATTACAGACCAGTCAGTCTCACCTTTCCTCAGTCCTCAGTCTCCTCTCAGCACCTGAGGTTCACGGACTCAATCCAAATACACCATGGGGCTCATGAAAACCTTTGGGATTTGTCAAGCCTTGCAGATTGCACAGCACATTTTAGGATTCCGAGTGCAGGAAGATTGCAAAGGGCAACGGATAAAAGTTATTTTGAATTTTTTTTTCTTACTTTTCAGTTTAGAAATTTCTGTGACTTCGGGAATGCCTGGCACAGGGATCACTAGAACCTGCCAGCACCCCTCCTGCCTTCCGCAATGCCCAGTGGGCTTGCGTGGGCCTTGACTGTCCCCTTGTGCTGAGCTCCCAGTGACAGATTTACAGGAGGGTGAAAATTTCTGAAACCGTTCTAGCAGTGATTATATTTGAAAAGTTTGTAGTTTGCAAAGAAAGCCTTTGTACATATGTTAAAATTTTGTAACTTTGCTGTTCTGTATTTTAGGTACTGTTCCAGTAGGTGATTGTGTTTAGAAATCATAAATCAATAGAGAAGCTTCATACGCTGAATACTGCAGTTGTGTGGGTTTGTATCTTAGGTACTTTATAACTAAAGGCTACAATGGTGACTTTAGGAATAGAGACAAATATAACCTAACCCTAACCCTAACCCTAACCCTAACCCTAAACCCCTAACCCTAACCCTAACCCTAACACTAACCCCTAACCCCTAACCCTAACCCTAACAGTAACCCTAACCCGCTAACCCTAACCCCCTAACCCTAACCCTAACACCCTAACCCTAACCCTAACCCTAACCCTAACCCTCATCATCCTCCTTATCTACACAGAGAAACCAAGGGAGTCCCCCTGAGAGATCCCATGGACTGTCCGAGGCAGCAGGCTCTGACTGGGAGGTAGAAGTTCTCCTGCCCTGACACCTTCTCAGCACCTCTGACACCAGCAGCTCCTGCACACAGAAGGCTCCTGCTTCGCCCCCAGCACCTCTGCAGGCAGAGCTCAGCTCCAAGCACAGGAACAAGCCCAGCGCCTCCTCCTCACCCATCCCCTGCTCCTACAGCTGGGATGGCACCAGCACATCTCCTGACAGCTTCTCCTCCCTTTAGAGCACGCACCCACCATGTGTTTCAAGGCAACACTAAAACAGGATTGCAAAGTCAAAGAACATGTACCTGGATGCGCAGGGCAGCCACGGGAAATGCAGCCTCCCGAGGGAGGGGTCTCCTCTGCACTGGTTCCTGCAGGGCTCTGGCTCCTTAAATAGCCCACGCTCAGCGTGGGGGCCCCGTCACAATGGGTGTCTCCACAGCGACCGCCAGGGCTTTGTGATGGCTTCAGAACATGCAACTCTGTCTGAGGACAGGTGAGCAGTCAACAGAGAGTTGATGGGTCAGGTTTAAAGGGAGAACAGCCATGGGAGACATTACTGTGGGCATCTGCTAGAGACCACCTGATCAAGAGGACTCTGTGGATGAAGCACTCTACAGACAGATAGGAAGAGCCTCACGCTCGCAGGCCCTTGTTCTCATGGGGGACTTCAACCACCCTGACATCTGTTGGAGCAATGCTACGGCCCAGCACAAGCAATCCAGGAGGTTCCTCGATTGTGTGGAAGATAACTTCCTTCTGCAAGTAATAGAGGAGCCGACAAGGAGGGGTGCCATGCCAGACCTCATGCTCACCAACAGGGAAGGGCTCATTGGAAATGTGACACTCCAGAGCAGCCTTGGTTGCAGCCATCATGAGATGGTCGAATTTGAGATCCTCAGCACAGTGAGAAGAGCGTGCAGCGAGCTCACTGCCCTGGACTTCAAGAGAGCAGACTTTGGCCTCTTCAGGAACCTGCTTAGGGTACTTTATAACTAAAGGCTACAATGGTGACTTTAGGAATAGAGACAAATATAACCTAACCCTAACCCTAACCCTAACACTAACCCTAAACCCCTAACCCTAACCTTAACCCTAACCCTAACCCCTAACCCCTAACCCTAACCCTAACCCTAACCCTAACCCTAACCCCTAACCCCTAACCCTAACCCTAACCCTAACCCTAACCCCTAACCCTAACCCTAACAGTAACCCTAACCCCCTAACCCTAACCCCCTAACCCTAACCCTAACACCCTAACCCTAACCCTAACCCTAACCCTCATCATCCTCCTTATCTACACAGAGAAACCAAGGGAGTCCCCCTGACAGATCCCATGGACTGTCCGAGGCAGCAGGCTCTGACTGGGAGGTAGAAGTTCTCCTGCCCTGACACCTTCTCAGCACCTCTGACACCAGCAGCTCCTGCACACAGAAGGCTCCTGCTTCGCCCCCAGCACCTCTGCAGGCAGAGCTCAGCTCCAAGCACAGGAACAAGCCCAGCGCCTCCTCCTCACCCATCCCCTGCTCCTACAGCTGGGATGGCACCAGCACATCTCCTGACAGCTTCTCCTCCCTTTAGAGCACGCACCCACCATGTGTTTCAAGGCAACACTAAAACAGGATTGCAAAGTCAAAGAACATGTACCTGGATGCGCAGGGCAGGCACGGGAAATGCAGCCTCCCGAGGGAGGGGTCTCCTCTGCACTGGTTCCTGCAGGGCTCTGGCTCCTTAAATAGCCCACGCTCAGCGTGGGGGCCCCGTCACAATGGGTGTCTCCACAGCGACCGCCAGGGCTTTGTGATGGCTTCAGAACATGCAACTCTGTCTGAGGACAGGTGAGCAGTCAACAGAGAGTTGATGGGTCAGGTTTAAAGGGAGAACAGCCATGGGAGACATTACTGTGGGCATCTGCTAGAGACCACCTGATCAAGAGGACTCTGTGGATGAAGCACTCTACAGACAGATAGGAAGAGCCTCACGCTCGCAGGCCCTTGTTCTCATGGGGGACTTCAACCACCCTGACGTCTGTTGGAGCAATGCTACGGCCCAGCACAAGCAATCCAGGAGGTTCCTCGATTGTGTGGAAGATAACTTCCTTCTGCAAGTAATAGAGGAGCCGACAAGGAGGGGTGCCATGCCAGACCTCATGCTCACCAACAGGGAAGGGCTCATTGGAAATGTGACACTCCAGAGCAGCCTTGGTTGCAGCCATCATGAGATGGTCGAATTTGAGATCCTCAGCACAGTGAGAAGAGCGTGCAGCGAGCTCACTGCCCTGGACTTCAAGAGAGCAGACTTTGGCCTCTTCAGGAACCTGCTTAGGGTACTTTATAACTAAAGGCTACAATGGTGACTTTAGGAATAGAGACAAATATAACCTAACCCTAATCCTAACCCTAACACTAACCCTAAACCCCTAACCCTAACCCTAACCCTAACACTAACCCCTAACCCCTAACCCTAACCCTAACCCTAACCCTAACCCCTAACCCCTAACCCTAACCCTAACCCTAACCCTAACCCCTAACCCTAACCCTAACAGTAACCCTAACCCCCTAACCCTAACCCCCTAACCCTAACCCTAACACCCTAACCCTAACCCTAACCCTAACCCTCATCATCCTCCTTATCTACACAGAGAAACCAAGGGAGTCCCCCTGACAGATCCCATGGACTGTCCGAGGCAGCAGGCTCTGACTGGGAGGTAGAAGTTCTCCTGCCCTGACACCTTCTCAGCACCTCTGACACCAGCAGCTCCTGCACACAGAAGGCTCCTGCTTCGCCCCCAGCACCTCTGCAGGCAGAGCTCAGCTCCAAGCACAGGAACAAGCCCAGCGCCTCCTCCTCACCCATCCCCTGCTCCTACAGCTGGGATGGCACCAGCACATCTCCTGACAGCTTCTCCTCCCTTTAGAGCACGCACCCACCATGTGTTTCAAGGCAACACTAAAACAGGATTGCAAAGTCAAAGAACATGTACCTGGATGCGCAGGGCAGCCACGGGAAATGCAGCCTCCCGAGGGAGGGGTCTCCTCTGCACTGGTTCCTGCAGGGCTCTGGCTCCTTAAATAGCCCACGCTCAGCGTGGGGGCCCCGTCACAATGGGTGTCTCCACAGCGACCGCCAGGGCTTTGTGATGGCTTCAGAACATGCAACTCTGTCTGAGGACAGGTGAGCAGTCAACAGAGAGTTGATGGGTCAGGTTTAAAGGGAGAACAGCCATGGGAGACATTACTGTGGGCATCTGCTAGAGACCACCTGATCAAGAGGACTCTGTGGATGAAGCACTCTACAGACAGATAGGAAGAGCCTCACGCTCGCAGGCCCTTGTTCTCATGGGGGACTTCAACCACCCTGACGTCTGTTGGAGCAATGCTACGGCCCAGCACAAGCAATCCAGGAGGTTCCTCGATTGTGTGGAAGATAACTTCCTTCTGCAAGTAATAGAGGAGCCGACAAGGAGGGGTGCCATGCCAGACCTCATGCTCACCAACAGGGAAGGGCTCATTGGAAATGTGACACTCCAGAGCAGCCTTGGTTGCAGCCATCATGAGATGGTCGAATTTGAGATCCTCAGCACAGTGAGAAGAGCGTGCAGCGAGCTCACTGCCCTGGACTTCAAGAGAGCAGACTTTGGCCTCTTCAGGAACCTGCTTAGGGTACTTTATAACTAAAGGCTACAATGGTGACTTTAGGAATAGAGACAAATATAACCTAACCCTAACCCTAACACTAACCCTAAACCCCTAACCCTAACCCTAACCCTAACACTAACCCCTAACCCCTAACCCTAACCCTAACCCTAACCCCTAACCCCTAACCCTAACCCTAACCCTAACCCTAACCCCTAACCCTAACCCTAACAGTAACCCTAACCCCCTAACCCTAACCCCCTAACCCTAACCCTAACACCCTAACCCTAACCCTAACCCTAACCCTCATCATCCTCCTTATCTACACAGAGAAACCAAGGGAGTCCCCCTGACAGATCCCATGGACTGTCCGAGGCAGCAGGCTCTGACTGGGAGGTAGAAGTTCTCCTGCCCTGACACCTTCTCAGCACCTCTGACACCAGCAGCTCCTGCACACAGAAGGCTCCTGCTTCGCCCCCAGCACCTCTGCAGGCAGAGCTCAGCTCCAAGCACAGGAGCAAGCCCAGCGCCTCCTCCTCACCCATCCCCTGCTCCTACAGCTGGGATGGCACCAGCACATCTCCTGACAGCTTCTCCTCCCTTTAGAGCACGCACCCACCATGTGTTTCAAGGCAACACTAAAACAGGATTGCAAAGTCAAAGAACATGTACCTGGATGCGCAGGGCAGGCACGGGAAATGCAGCCTCCCGAGGGAGGGGTCTCCTCTGCACTGGTTCCTGCAGGGCTCTGGCTCCTTAAATAGCCCACGCTCAGCGTGGGGGCCCCGTCACAATGGGTGTCTCCACAGCGACCGCCAGGGCTTTGTGATGGCTTCAGAACATGCAACTCTGTCTGAGGACAGGTGAGCAGTCAACAGAGAGTTGATGGGTCAGGTTTAAAGGGAGAACAGCCATGGGAGACATTACTGTGGGCATCTGCTAGAGACCACCTGATCAAGAGGACTCTGTGGATGAAGCACTCTACAGACAGATAGGAAGAGCCTCACGCTCGCAGGCCCTTGTTCTCATGGGGGACTTCAACCACCCTGACGTCTGTTGGAGCAATGCTACGGCCCAGCACAAGCAATCCAGGAGGTTCCTCGATTGTGTGGAAGATAACTTCCTTCTGCAAGTAATAGAGGAGCCGACAAGGAGGGGTGCCATGCCAGACCTCATGCTCACCAACAGGGAAGGGCTCATTGGAAATGTGACACTCCAGAGCAGCCTTGGTTGCAGCCATCATGAGATGGTCGAATTTGAGATCCTCAGCACAGTGAGAAGAGCGTGCAGCGAGCTCACTGCCCTGGACTTCAAGAGAGCAGACTTTGGCCTCTTCAGGAACCTGCTTAGGAAGGTTCCATGGGATATAGCCCTAGAGGGCAGGGGAGCCCAAGGTTGTTGGTTGATATTCAAGGATCTCCTACTACAAGCTCAAGAGTATTGCATCGCAACTAGAAGGAAGTGCAGCAGGACGGCCAGGAGACCTGACTGGATGGATAAGGAGCTGCTGAGGAAACTTGGAAGGAAAAAAAAGGCTTATAAAAGGTGGAAGCAAGGACAGGCAGTCTGGGAAGAATACAGGGATGTTGTCTGAGAAGCTATGGACCAGGTTAGGAAAGCTAAGGCCCAGTTAGAATTAAACTTGGCTAGGGGTGTGAAAGATAACAGGAAGGGATTCTATAGTTACATTGCAAATGAAAGATAGGGTAGGGACAACGTAGGCCCCCTCCAGAAACTATCAAGAGAACTGGCTACCCTAGATTTGCAGACGGCTGAGGTTCTTCATGACTTCTTTGCCTCTGTCTTCACTGGCAAAGGCTCTGACCGCACCACCCAAGTCTTGGAATGCAGACACAGGGAATGTGAGAATAAAGACCCTAGGCCCACTGTAGGAGAGGATCTGGTTTGAGACCATCCTAAAAACCTAAACGTACACAAGTCCATGGGACCTGGACATCCATCTGCGGGTCCTGAAGGAGCTGGCAAATGAAGTTGCTAAGACACTGGCCATCATATTTGAAAAATCATGGCACTCAGGTGAAGTTCCTGATGACTGGAGAAAGGGAAATATGACCCCATTTTTCAAGAAGGGGAAAATGGATGAGCCAGGGAATTACAGACCAGTCAGTCTCACCTTTCCTCAGTCCTCAGTCTCCTCTCAGCACCTGAGGTTCACGGACTCAATCCAAATACACCATGGGGCTCATGAAAACCTTTGGGATTTGTCAAGCCTTGCAGATTGCACAGCACATTTTAGGATTCCGAGTGCAGGAAGATTGCAAAGGGCAACGGATAAAAGTTATTTTGAATTTTTTTTTCTTACTTTTCAGTTTAGAAATTTCTGTGACTTCGGGAATGCCTGGCACAGGGATCACTAGAACCTGCCAGCACCCCTCCTGCCTTCCGCAATGCCCAGTGGGCTTGCGTGGGCCTTGACTGTCCCCTTGTGCTGAGCTCCCAGTGACAGATTTACAGGAGGGTGAAAATTTCTGAAACCGTTCTAGCAGTGATTATATTTGAAAAGTTTGTAGTTTGCAAAGAAAGCCTTTGTACATATGTTAAAATTTTGTAACTTTGCTGTTCTGTATTTTAGGTACTGTTCCAGTAGGTGATTGTGTTTAGAAATCATAAATCAATAGAGAAGCTTCATACGCTGAATACTGCAGTTGTGTGGGTTTGTATCTTAGGTACTTTATAACTAAAGGCTACAATGGTGACTTTAGGAATAGAGACAAATATAACCTAACCCTAACCCTAACCCTAACCCTAACCCTAAACCCCTAACCCTAACCCTAACCCTAACACTAACCCCTAACCCCTAACCCTAACCCTAACAGTAACCCTAACCCGCTAACCCTAACCCCCTAACCCTAACCCTAACACCCTAACCCTAACCCTAACCCTAACCCTAACCCTCATCATCCTCCTTATCTACACAGAGAAACCAAGGGAGTCCCCCTGAGAGATCCCATGGACTGTCCGAGGCAGCAGGCTCTGACTGGGAGGTAGAAGTTCTCCTGCCCTGACACCTTCTCAGCACCTCTGACACCAGCAGCTCCTGCACACAGAAGGCTCCTGCTTCGCCCCCAGCACCTCTGCAGGCAGAGCTCAGCTCCAAGCACAGGAACAAGCCCAGCGCCTCCTCCTCACCCATCCCCTGCTCCTACAGCTGGGATGGCACCAGCACATCTCCTGACAGCTTCTCCTCCCTTTAGAGCACGCACCCACCATGTGTTTCAAGGCAACACTAAAACAGGATTGCAAAGTCAAAGAACATGTACCTGGATGCGCAGGGCAGCCACGGGAAATGCAGCCTCCCGAGGGAGGGGTCTCCTCTGCACTGGTTCCTGCAGGGCTCTGGCTCCTTAAATAGCCCACGCTCAGCGTGGGGGCCCCGTCACAATGGGTGTCTCCACAGCGACCGCCAGGGCTTTGTGATGGCTTCAGAACATGCAACTCTGTCTGAGGACAGGTGAGCAGTCAACAGAGAGTTGATGGGTCAGGTTTAAAGGGAGAACAGCCATGGGAGACATTACTGTGGGCATCTGCTAGAGACCACCTGATCAAGAGGACTCTGTGGATGAAGCACTCTACAGACAGATAGGAAGAGCCTCACGCTCGCAGGCCCTTGTTCTCATGGGGGACTTCAACCACCCTGACATCTGTTGGAGCAATGCTACGGCCCAGCACAAGCAATCCAGGAGGTTCCTCGATTGTGTGGAAGATAACTTCCTTCTGCAAGTAATAGAGGAGCCGACAAGGAGGGGTGCCATGCCAGACCTCATGCTCACCAACAGGGAAGGGCTCATTGGAAATGTGACACTCCAGAGCAGCCTTGGTTGCAGCCATCATGAGATGGTCGAATTTGAGATCCTCAGCACAGTGAGAAGAGCGTGCAGCGAGCTCACTGCCCTGGACTTCAAGAGAGCAGACTTTGGCCTCTTCAGGAACCTGCTTAGGGTACTTTATAACTAAAGGCTACAATGGTGACTTTAGGAATAGAGACAAATATAACCTAACCCTAACCCTAACCCTAACACTAACCCTAAACCCCTAACCCTAACCCTAACCCTAACACTAACCCCTAACCCCTAACCCTAACCCTAACCCTAACCCTAACCCTAACCCCTAACCCCTAACCCTAACCCTAACCCTAACCCTAACCCCTAACCCTAACCCTAACAGTAACCCTAACCCCCTAACCCTAACCCCCTAACCCTAACCCTAACACCCTAACCCTAACCCTAACCCTAACCCTCATCATCCTCCTTATCTACACAGAGAAACCAAGGGAGTCCCCCTGACAGATCCCATGGACTGTCCGAGGCAGCAGGCTCTGACTGGGAGGTAGAAGTTCTCCTGCCCTGACACCTTCTCAGCACCTCTGACACCAGCAGCTCCTGCACACAGAAGGCTCCTGCTTCGCCCCCAGCACCTCTGCAGGCAGAGCTCAGCTCCAAGCACAGGAACAAGCCCAGCGCCTCCTCCTCACCCATCCCCTGCTCCTACAGCTGGGATGGCACCAGCACATCTCCTGACAGCTTCTCCTCCCTTTAGAGCACGCACCCACCATGTGTTTCAAGGCAACACTAAAACAGGATTGCAAAGTCAAAGAACATGTACCTGGATGCGCAGGGCAGGCACGGGAAATGCAGCCTCCCGAGGGAGGGGTCTCCTCTGCACTGGTTCCTGCAGGGCTCTGGCTCCTTAAATAGCCCACGCTCAGCGTGGGGGCCCCGTCACAATGGGTGTCTCCACAGCGACCGCCAGGGCTTTGTGATGGCTTCAGAACATGCAACTCTGTCTGAGGACAGGTGAGCAGTCAACAGAGAGTTGATGGGTCAGGTTTAAAGGGAGAACAGCCATGGGAGACATTACTGTGGGCATCTGCTAGAGACCACCTGATCAAGAGGACTCTGTGGATGAAGCACTCTACAGACAGATAGGAAGAGCCTCACGCTCGCAGGCCCTTGTTCTCATGGGGGACTTCAACCACCCTGACGTCTGTTGGAGCAATGCTACGGCCCAGCACAAGCAATCCAGGAGGTTCCTCGATTGTGTGGAAGATAACTTCCTTCTGCAAGTAATAGAGGAGCCGACAAGGAGGGGTGCCATGCCAGACCTCATGCTCACCAACAGGGAAGGGCTCATTGGAAATGTGACACTCCAGAGCAGCCTTGGTTGCAGCCATCATGAGATGGTCGAATTTGAGATCCTCAGCACAGTGAGAAGAGCGTGCAGCGAGCTCACTGCCCTGGACTTCAAGAGAGCAGACTTTGGCCTCTTCAGGAACCTGCTTAGGGTACTTTATAACTAAAGGCTACAATGGTGACTTTAGGAATAGAGACAAATATAACCTAACCCTAATCCTAACCCTAACACTAACCCTAAACCCCTAACCCTAACCCTAACCCTAACACTAACCCCTAACCCCTAACCCTAACCCTAACCCTAACCCCTAACCCCTAACCCTAACCCTAACCCTAACCCCTAACCCTAACCCTAACAGTAACCCTAACCCCCTAACCCTAACCCCCTAACCCTAACCCTAACACCCTAACCCTAACCCTAACCCTAACCCTCATCATCCTCCTTATCTACACAGAGAAACCAAGGGAGTCCCCCTGACAGATCCCATGGACTGTCCGAGGCAGCAGGCTCTGACTGGGAGGTAGAAGTTCTCCTGCCCTGACACCTTCTCAGCACCTCTGACACCAGCAGCTCCTGCACACAGAAGGCTCCTGCTTCGCCCCCAGCACCTCTGCAGGCAGAGCTCAGCTCCAAGCACAGGAACAAGCCCAGCGCCTCCTCCTCACCCATCCCCTGCTCCTACAGCTGGGATGGCACCAGCACATCTCCTGACAGCTTCTCCTCCCTTTAGAGCACGCACCCACCATGTGTTTCAAGGCAACACTAAAACAGGATTGCAAAGTCAAAGAACATGTACCTGGATGCGCAGGGCAGCCACGGGAAATGCAGCCTCCCGAGGGAGGGGTCTCCTCTGCACTGGTTCCTGCAGGGCTCTGGCTCCTTAAATAGCCCACGCTCAGCGTGGGGGCCCCGTCACAATGGGTGTCTCCACAGCGACCGCCAGGGCTTTGTGATGGCTTCAGAACATGCAACTCTGTCTGAGGACAGGTGAGCAGTCAACAGAGAGTTGATGGGTCAGGTTTAAAGGGAGAACAGCCATGGGAGACATTACTGTGGGCATCTGCTAGAGACCACCTGATCAAGAGGACTCTGTGGATGAAGCACTCTACAGACAGATAGGAAGAGCCTCACGCTCGCAGGCCCTTGTTCTCATGGGGGACTTCAACCACCCTGACGTCTGTTGGAGCAATGCTACGGCCCAGCACAAGCAATCCAGGAGGTTCCTCGATTGTGTGGAAGATAACTTCCTTCTGCAAGTAATAGAGGAGCCGACAAGGAGGGGTGCCATGCCAGACCTCATGCTCACCAACAGGGAAGGGCTCATTGGAAATGTGACACTCCAGAGCAGCCTTGGTTGCAGCCATCATGAGATGGTCGAATTTGAGATCCTCAGCACAGTGAGAAGAGCGTGCAGCGAGCTCACTGCCCTGGACTTCAAGAGAGCAGACTTTGGCCTCTTCAGGAACCTGCTTAGGGTACTTTATAACTAAAGGCTACAATGGTGACTTTAGGAATAGAGACAAATATAACCTAACCCTAACCCTAACCCTAACACTAACCCTAAACCCCTAACCCTAACCCTAACACTAACCCCTAACCCCTAACCCTAACCCTAACCCTAACCCCTAACCCCTAACCCTAACCCTAACCCTAACCCTAACCCCTAACCCTAACCCTAACAGTAACCCTAACCCCCTAACCCTAACCCCCTAACCCTAACCCTAACACCCTAACCCTAACCCTAACCCTAACCCTCATCATCCTCCTTATCTACACAGAGAAACCAAGGGAGTCCCCCTGACAGATCCCATGGACTGTCCGAGGCAGCAGGCTCTGACTGGGAGGTAGAAGTTCTCCTGCCCTGACACCTTCTCAGCACCTCTGACACCAGCAGCTCCTGCACACAGAAGGCTCCTGCTTCGCCCCCAGCACCTCTGCAGGCAGAGCTCAGCTCCAAGCACAGGAACAAGCCCAGCGCCTCCTCCTCACCCATCCCCTGCTCCTACAGCTGGGATGGCACCAGCACATCTCCTGACAGCTTCTCCTCCCTTTAGAGCACGCACCCACCATGTGTTTCAAGGCAACACTAAAACAGGATTGCAAAGTCAAAGAACATGTACCTGGATGCGCAGGGCAGCCACGGGAAATGCAGCCTCCCGAGGGAGGGGTCTCCTCTGCACTGGTTCCTGCAGGGCTCTGGCTCCTTAAATAGCCCACGCTCAGCGTGGGGGCCCCGTCACAATGGGTGTCTCCACAGCGACCGCCAGGGCTTTGTGATGGCTTCAGAACATGCAACTCTGTCTGAGGACAGGTGAGCAGTCAACAGAGAGTTGATGGGTCAGGTTTAAAGGGAGAACAGCCATGGGAGACATTACTGTGGGCATCTGCTAGAGACCACCTGATCAAGAGGACTCTGTGGATGAAGCACTCTACAGACAGATAGGAAGAGCCTCACGCTCGCAGGCCCTTGTTCTCATGGGGGACTTCAACCACCCTGACGTCTGTTGGAGCAATGCTACGGCCCAGCACAAGCAATCCAGGAGGTTCCTCGATTGTGTGGAAGATAACTTCCTTCTGCAAGTAATAGAGGAGCCGACAAGGAGGGGTGCCATGCCAGACCTCATGCTCACCAACAGGGAAGGGCTCATTGGAAATGTGACACTCCAGAGCAGCCTTGGTTGCAGCGATCATGAGATGGTCGAATTTGAGATCCTCAGCACAGTGAGAAGAGCGTGCAGCGAGCTCACTGCCCTGGACTTCAAGAGAGCAGACTTTGGCCTCTTCAGGAACCTGCTTAGGGTACTTTATAACTAAAGGCTACAATGGTGACTTTAGGAATAGAGACAAATATAACCTAACCCTAACCCTAACCCTAACACTAACCCTAAACCCCTAACCCTAACCCTAACCCTAACACTAACCCCTAACCCCTAACCCTAACCCTAACCCTAACCCTAACCCCTAACCCCTAACCCTAACCCTAACCCTAACCCTAACCCCTAACCCTAACCCTAACAGTAACCCTAACCCCCTAACCCTAACCCCCTAACCCTAACCCTAACACCCTAACCCTAACCCTAACCCTAACCCTCATCATCCTCCTTATCTACACAGAGAAACCAAGGGAGTCCCCCTGACAGATCCCATGGACTGTCCGAGGCAGCAGGCTCTGACTGGGAGGTAGAAGTTCTCCTGCCCTGACACCTTCTCAGCACCTCTGACACCAGCAGCTCCTGCACACAGAAGGCTCCTGCTTCGCCCCCAGCACCTCTGCAGGCAGAGCTCAGCTCCAAGCACAGGAACAAGCCCAGCGCCTCCTCCTCACCCATCCCCTGCTCCTACAGCTGGGATGGCACCAGCACATCTCCTGACAGCTTCTCCTCCCTTTAGAGCACGCACCCACCATGTGTTTCAAGGCAACACTAAAACAGGATTGCAAAGTCAAAGAACATGTACCTGGATGCGCAGGGCAGGCACGGGAAATGCAGCCTCCCGAGGGAGGGGTCTCCTCTGCACTGGTTCCTGCAGGGCTCTGGCTCCTTAAATAGCCCACGCTCAGCGTGGGGGCCCCGTCACAATGGGTGTCTCCACAGCGACCGCCAGGGCTTTGTGATGGCTTCAGAACATGCAACTCTGTCTGAGGACAGGTGAGCAGTCAACAGAGAGTTGATGGGTCAGGTTTAAAGGGAGAACAGCCATGGGAGACATTACTGTGGGCATCTGCTAGAGACCACCTGATCAAGAGGACTCTGTGGATGAAGCACTCTACAGACAGATAGGAAGAGCCTCACGCTCGCAGGCCCTTGTTCTCATGGGGGACTTCAACCACCCTGACGTCTGTTGGAGCAATGCTACGGCCCAGCACAAGCAATCCAGGAGGTTCCTCGATTGTGTGGAAGATAACTTCCTTCTGCAAGTAATAGAGGAGCCGACAAGGAGGGGTGCCATGCCAGACCTCATGCTCACCAACAGGGAAGGGCTCATTGGAAATGTGACACTCCAGAGCAGCCTTGGTTGCAGCGATCATGAGATGGTCGAATTTGAGATCCTCAGCACAGTGAGAAGAGCGTGCAGCGAGCTCACTGCCCTGGACTTCAAGAGAGCAGACTTTGGCCTCTTCAGGAACCTGCTTAGGGTACTTTATAACTAAAGGCTACAATGGTGACTTTAGGAATAGAGACAAATATAACCTAACCCTAACCCTAATACTAACCCTAAACCCCTAACCCTAACCCTAACCCTAACACTAACCCCTAACCCCTAACCCTAACCCTAACCCTAACCCTAACCCCTAACCCCTAACCCTAACCCTAACCCTAACCCCTAACCCTAACCCTAACCCTAACAGTAACCCTAACCCCCTAACCCTAACCCCCTAACCCTAACCCTAACACCCTAACCCTAACCCTAACCCTAACCCTCATCATCCTCCTTATCTACACAGAGAAACCAAGGGAGTCCCCCTGACAGATCCCATGGACTGTCCGAGGCAGCAGGCTCTGACTGGGAGGTAGAAGTTCTCCTGCCCTGACACCTTCTCAGCACCTCTGACACCAGCAGCTCCTGCACACAGAAGGCTCCTGCTTCGCCCCCAGCACCTCTGCAGGCAGAGCTCAGCTCCAAGCACAGGAACAAGCCCAGCGCCTCCTCCTCACCCATCCCCTGCTCCTACAGCTGGGATGGCACCAGCACATCTCCTGACAGCTTCTCCTCCCTTTAGAGCACGCACCCACCATGTGTTTCAAGGCAACACTAAAACAGGATTGCAAAGTCAAAGAACATGTACCTGGATGCGCAGGGCAGCCACGGGAAATGCAGCCTCCCGAGGGAGGGGTCTCCTCTGCACTGGTTCCTGCAGGGCTCTGGCTCCTTAAATAGCCCACGCTCAGCGTGGGGGCCCCGTCACAATGGGTGTCTCCACAGCGACCGCCAGGGCTTTGTGATGGCTTCAGAACATGCAACTCTGTCTGAGGACAGGTGAGCAGTCAACAGAGAGTTGATGGGTCAGGTTTCAAGGGAGAACAGCCATGGGAGACATTACTGTGGGCATCTGCTAGAGACCACCTGATCAAGAGGACTCTGTGGATGAAGCACTCTACAGACAGATAGGAAGAGCCTCACGCTCGCAGGCCCTTGTTCTCATGGGGGACTTCAACCACCCTGACGTCTGTTGGAGCAATGCTACGGCCCAGCACAAGCAATCCAGGAGGTTCCTCGATTGTGTGGAAGATAACTTCCTTCTGCAAGTAATAGAGGAGCCGACAAGGAGGGGTGCCATGCCAGACCTCATGCTCACCAACAGGGAAGGGCTCATTGGAAATGTGACACTCCAGAGCAGCCTTGGTTGCAGCGATCATGAGATGGTCGAATTTGAGATCCTCAGCACAGTGAGAAGAGCGTGCAGCGAGCTCACTGCCCTGGACTTCAAGAGAGCAGACTTTGGCCTCTTCAGGAACCTGCTTAGGGTACTTTATAACTAAAGGCTACAATGGTGACTTTAGGAATAGAGACAAATATAACCTAACCCTAACCCTAACCCTAACACTAACCCTAAACCCCTAACCCTAACCCTAACCCTAACCCTAACCCCTAACCCCTAACCCTAACCCTAACCCTAACCCTAACCCCTAACCCCTAACCCTAACCCTAACCCTAACCCTAACCCCTAACCCTAACCCTAACAGTAACCCTAACCCCCTAACCCTAACCCCCTAACCCTAACCCTAACACCCTAACCCTAACCCTAACCCTAACCCTCATCATCCTCCTTATCTACACAGAGAAACCAAGGGAGTCCCCCTGACAGATCCCATGGACTGTCCGAGGCAGCAGGCTCTGACTGGGAGGTAGAAGTTCTCCTGCCCTGACACCTTCTCAGCACCTCTGACACCAGCAGCTCCTGCACACAGAAGGCTCCTGCTTCGCCCCCAGCACCTCTGCAGGCAGAGCTCAGCTCCAAGCACAGGAACAAGCCCAGCGCCTCCTCCTCACCCATCCCCTGCTCCTACAGCTGGGATGGCACCAGCACATCTCCTGACAGCTTCTCCTCCCTTTAGAGCACGCACCCACCATGTGTTTCAAGGCAACACTAAAACAGGATTGCAAAGTCAAAGAACATGTACCTGGATGCGCAGGGCAGCCACGGGAAATGCAGCCTCCCGAGGGAGGGGTCTCCTCTGCACTGGTTCCTGCAGGGCTCTGGCTCCTTAAATAGCCCACGCTCAGCGTGGGGGCCCCGTCACAATGGGTGTCTCCACAGCGACCGCCAGGGCTTTGTGATGGCTTCAGAACATGCAACTCTGTCTGAGGACAGGTGAGCAGTCAACAGAGAGTTGATGGGTCAGGTTTAAAGGGAGAACAGCCATGGGAGACATTACTGTGGGCATCTGCTAGAGACCACCTGATCAAGAGGACTCTGTGGATGAAGCACTCTACAGACAGATAGGAAGAGCCTCACGCTCGCAGGCCCTTGTTCTCATGGGGGACTTCAACCACCCTGACATCTGTTGGAGCAATGCTACGGCCCAGCACAAGCAATCCAGGAGGTTCCTCGATTGTGTGGAAGATAACTTCCTTCTGCAAGTAATAGAGGAGCCGACAAGGAGGGGTGCCATGCCAGACCTCATGCTCACCAACAGGGAAGGGCTCATTGGAAATGTGACACTCCAGAGCAGCCTTGGTTGCAGCCATCATGAGATGGTCGAATTTGAGATCCTCAGCACAGTGAGAAGAGCGTGCAGCGAGCTCACTGCCCTGGACTTCAAGAGAGCAGACTTTGGCCTCTTCAGGAACCTGCTTAGGGTACTTTATAACTAAAGGCTACAATGGTGACTTTAGGAATAGAGACAAATATAACCTAACCCTAACCCTAACCCTAACACTAACCCTAAACCCCTAACCCTAACCCTAACCCTAACACTAACCCCTAACCCCTAACCCTAACCCTAACCCTAACCCTAACCCCTAACCCCTAACCCTAACCCTAACCCTAACCCCTAACCCTAACCCTAACGGTAACCCTAACCCCCTAACCCTAACCCCCTAACCCTAACACCCTAACCCTAACCCTCATCATCCTCCTTATCTACACAGAGAAACCAAGGGAGTCCCCCTGACAGATCCCATGGACTGTCCGAGGCAGCAGGCTCTGACTGGGAGGTAGAAGTTCTCCTGCCCTGACACCTTCTCAGCACCTCTGACACCAGCAGCTCCTGCACACAGAAGGCTCCTGCTTCGCCCCCAGCACCTCTGCAGGCAGAGCTCAGCTCCAAGCACAGGAACAAGCCCAGCGCCTCCTCCTCACCCATCCCCTGCTCCTACAGCTGGGATGGCACCAGCACATCTCCTGACAGCTTCTCCTCCCTTTAGAGCACGCACCCACCATGTGTTTCAAGGCAACACTAAAACAGGATTGCAAAGTCAAAGAACATGTACCTGGATGCGCAGGGCAGCCACGGGAAATGCAGCCTCCCGAGGGAGGGGTCTCCTCTGCACTGGTTCCTGCAGGGCTCTGGCTCCTTAAATAGCCCACGCTCAGCGTGGGGGCCCCGTCACAATGGGTGTCTCCACAGCGACCGCCAGGGCTTTGTGATGGCTTCAGAACATGCAACTCTGTCTGAGGACAGGTGAGCAGTCAACAGAGAGTTGATGGGTCAGGTTTAAAGGGAGAACAGCCATGGGAGACATTACTGTGGGCATCTGCTAGAGACCACCTGATCAAGAGGACTCTGTGGATGAAGCACTCTACAGACAGATAGGAAGAGCCTCACGCTCGCAGGCCCTTGTTCTCATGGGGGACTTCAACCACCCTGACGTCTGTTGGAGCAATGCTACGGCCCAGCACAAGCAATCCAGGAGGTTCCTCGATTGTGTGGAAGATAACTTCCTTCTGCAAGTAATAGAGGAGCCGACAAGGAGGGGTGCCATGCCAGACCTCATGCTCACCAACAGGGAAGGGCTCATTGGAAATGTGACACTCCAGAGCAGCCTTGGTTGCAGCCATCATGAGATGGTCGAATTTGAGATCCTCAGCACAGTGAGAAGAGCGTGCAGCGAGCTCACTGCCCTGGACTTCAAGAGAGCAGACTTTGGCCTCTTCAGGAACCTGCTTAGGGTACTTTATAACTAAAGGCTACAATGGTGACTTTAGGAATAGAGACAAATATAACCTAACCCTAACCCTAACCCTAACCCTAACCCGAACCCTAACCCTAACCCTAACCCCCTAACCCTAACCCTAACCTTAACCCTAACCCCTAACCCTAACCCTATCCCTAACCCTAACCTAACCCCTAACCCCTAACCCTAACCCTAACCCTAACCCCTAACCCTAACCCTAACAGTAACCCTAACCCCCTAACCCTAACCCTAACACCCTAACCCTAACCCTAACCCTAACCCTCATCATCCTCCTTATCTACACAGAGAAACCAAGGGAGTCCCCCTGACAGATCCCATGGACTGTCCGAGGCAGCAGGCTCTGACTGGGAGGTAGAAGTTCTCCTGCCCTGACACCTTCTCAGCACCTCTGACACCAGCAGCTCCTGCACACAGAAGGCTCCTGCTTCGCCCCCAGCACCTCTGCAGGCAGAGCTCAGCTCCAAGCACAGGAACAAGCCCAGGGCCTCCTCCTCACCCATCCCCTGCTCCTACAGCTGGGATGGCACCAGCACATCTCCTGACAGCTTCTCCTCCCTTTAGAGCACGCACCCACCATGTGTTTCAAGGCAACACTAAAACAGGATTGCAAAGTCAAAGAACATGTACCTGGATGCGCAGGGCAGCCACGGGAAATGCAGCCTCCCGAGGGAGGGGTCTCCTCTGCACTGGTTCCTGCAGGGCTCTGGCTCCTTAAATAGCCCACGCTCAGCGTGGGGGCCCCGTCACAATGGGTGTCTCCACAGCGACCGCCAGGGCTTTGTGATGGCTTCAGAACATGCAACTCTGTCTGAGGACAGGTGAGCAGTCAACAGAGAGTTGATGGGTCAGGTTTAAAGGGAGAACAGCCATGGGAGACATTACTGTGGGCATCTGCTAGAGACCACCTGATCAAGAGGACTCTGTGGATGAAGCACTCTACAGACAGATAGGAAGAGCCTCACGCTCGCAGGCCCTTGTTCTCATGGGGGACTTCAACCACCCTGACGTCTGTTGGAGCAATGCTACGGCCCAGCACAAGCAATCCAGGAGGTTCCTCGATTGTGTGGAAGATAACTTCCTTCTGCAAGTAATAGAGGAGCCGACAAGGAGGGGTGCCATGCCAGACCTCATGCTCACCAACAGGGAAGGGCTCATTGGAAATGTGACACTCCAGAGCAGCCTTGGTTGCAGCGATCATGAGATGGTCGAATTTGAGATCCTCAGCACAGTGAGAAGAGCGTGCAGCGAGCTCACTGCCCTGGACTTCAAGAGAGCAGACTTTGGCCTCTTCAGGAACCTGCTTAGGGTACTTTATAACTAAAGGCTACAATGGTGACTTTAGGAATAGAGACAAATATAACCTAACCCTAACCCTAACCCTAACACTAACCCTAAACCCCTAACCCTAACCCTAACCCTAACCCTAACCCCTAACCCCTAACCCTAACCCTAACCCTAACCCCTAACCCCTAACCCTAACCCTAACCCTAACCCCTAACCCTAACCCTAACAGTAACCCTAACCCCCTAACCCTAACCCCCTAACCCTAACCCTAACACCCTAACCCTAACCCTAACCCTAACCCTCATCATCCTCCTTATCTACACAGAGAAACCAAGGGAGTCCCCCTGACAGATCCCATGGACTGTCCGAGGCAGCAGGCTCTGACTGGGAGGTAGAAGTTCTCCTGCCCTGACACCTTCTCAGCACCTCTGACACCAGCAGCTCCTGCACACAGAAGGCTCCTGCTTCGCCCCCAGCACCTCTGCAGGCAGAGCTCAGCTCCAAGCACAGGAACAAGCCCAGCGCCTCCTCCTCACCCATCCCCTGCTCCTACAGCTGGGATGGCACCAGCACATCTCCTGACAGCTTCTCCTCCCTTTAGAGCACGCACCCACCATGTGTTTCAAGGCAACACTAAAACAGGATTGCAAAGTCAAAGAACATGTACCTGGATGCGCAGGGCAGCCACGGGAAATGCAGCCTCCCGAGGGAGGGGTCTCCTCTGCACTGGTTCCTGCAGGGCTCTGGCTCCTTAAATAGCCCACGCTCAGCGTGGGGGCCCCGTCACAATGGGTGTCTCCACAGCGACCGCCAGGGCTTTGTGATGGCTTCAGAACATGCAACTCTGTCTGAGGACAGGTGAGCAGTCAACAGAGAGTTGATGGGTCAGGTTTCAAGGGAGAACAGCCATGGGAGACATTACTGTGGGCATCTGCTAGAGACCACCTGATCAAGAGGACTCTGTGGATGAAGCACTCTACAGACAGATAGGAAGAGCCTCACGCTCGCAGGCCCTTGTTCTCATGGGGGACTTCAACCACCCTGACGTCTGTTGGAGCAATGCTACGGCCCAGCACAAGCAATCCAGGAGGTTCCTCGATTGTGTGGAAGATAACTTCCTTCTGCAAGTAATAGAGGAGCCGACAAGGAGGGGTGCCATGCCAGACCTCATGCTCACCAACAGGGAAGGGCTCATTGGAAATGTGACACTCCAGAGCAGCCTTGGTTGCAGCGATCATGAGATGGTCGAATTTGAGATCCTCAGCACAGTGAGAAGAGCGTGCAGCGAGCTCACTGCCCTGGACTTCAAGAGAGCAGACTTTGGCCTCTTCAGGAACCTGCTTAGGGTACTTTATAACTAAAGGCTACAATGGTGACTTTAGGAATAGAGACAAATATAACCTAACCCTAACCCTAACCCTAATACTAACCCTAAACCCGTAACCCTAACCCTAACCCTAACACTAACCCCTAACCCCTAACCCTAACCCTAACCCTAACCCTAACCCCTAACCCCTAACCCTAACCCTAACCCTAACCCCTAACCCTAACCCTAACAGTAACCCTAACCCCCTAACCCTAACCCCCTAACCCTAACCCTAACACCCTAACCCTAACCCTAACCCTAACCCTCATCATCCTCCTTATCTACACAGAGAAACCAAGGGAGTCCCCCTGACAGATCCCATGGACTGTCCGAGGCAGCAGGCTCTGACTGGGAGGTAGAAGTTCTCCTGCCCTGACACCTTCTCAGCACCTCTGACACCAGCAGCTCCTGCACACAGAAGGCTCCTGCTTCGCCCCCAGCACCTCTGCAGGCAGAGCTCAGCTCCAAGCACAGGAACAAGCCCAGCGCCTCCTCCTCACCCATCCCCTGCTCCTACAGCTGGGATGGCACCAGCACATCTCCTGACAGCTTCTCCTCCCTTTAGAGCACGCACCCACCATGTGTTTCAAGGCAACACTAAAACAGGATTGCAAAGTCAAAGAACATGTACCTGGATGCGCAGGGCAGCCACGGGAAATGCAGCCTCCCGAGGGAGGGGTCTCCTCTGCACTGGTTCCTGCAGGGCTCTGGCTCCTTAAATAGCCCACGCTCAGCGTGGGGGCCCCGTCACAATGGGTGTCTCCACAGCGACCGCCAGGGCTTTGTGATGGCTTCAGAACATGCAACTCTGTCTGAGGACAGGTGAGCAGTCAACAGAGAGTTGATGGGTCAGGTTTAAAGGGAGAACAGCCATGGGAGACATTACTGTGGGCATCTGCTAGAGACCACCTGATCAAGAGGACTCTGTGGATGAAGCACTCTACAGACAGATAGGAAGAGCCTCACGCTCGCAGGCCCTTGTTCTCATGGGGGACTTCAACCACCCTGACATCTGTTGGAGCAATGCTACGGCCCAGCACAAGCAATCCAGGAGGTTCCTCGATTGTGTGGAAGATAACTTCCTTCTGCAAGTAATAGAGGAGCCGACAAGGAGGGGTGCCATGCCAGACCTCATGCTCACCAACAGGGAAGGGCTCATTGGAAATGTGACACTCCAGAGCAGCCTTGGTTGCAGCCATCATGAGATGGTCGAATTTGAGATCCTCAGCACAGTGAGAAGAGCGTGCAGCGAGCTCACTGCCCTGGACTTCAAGAGAGCAGACTTTGGCCTCTTCAGGAACCTGCTTAGGGTACTTTATAACTAAAGGCTACAATGGTGACTTTAGGAATAGAGACAAATATAACCTAACCCTAACCCTAACCCTAACACTAACCCTAAACCCCTAACCCTAACCCTAACCCTAACACTAACCCCTAACCCCTAACCCTAACCCTAACCCTAACCCTAACCCCTAACCCCTAACCCTAACCCTAACCCTAACCCCTAACCCTAACCCTAACAGTAACCCTAACCCCCTAACCCTAACCCCCTAACCCTAACACCCTAACCCTAACCCTCATCATCCTCCTTATCTACACAGAGAAACCAAGGGAGTCCCCCTGACAGATCCCATGGACTGTCCGAGGCAGCAGGCTCTGACTGGGAGGTAGAAGTTCTCCTGCCCTGACACCTTCTCAGCACCTCTGACACCAGCAGCTCCTGCACACAGAAGGCTCCTGCTTCGCCCCCAGCACCTCTGCAGGCAGAGCTCAGCTCCAAGCACAGGAACAAGCCCAGCGCCTCCTCCTCACCCATCCCCTGCTCCTACAGCTGGGATGGCACCAGCACATCTCCTGACAGCTTCTCCTCCCTTTAGAGCACGCACCCACCATGTGTTTCAAGGCAACACTAAAACAGGATTGCAAAGTCAAAGAACATGTACCTGGATGCGCAGGGCAGCCACGGGAAATGCAGCCTCCCGAGGGAGGGGTCTCCTCTGCACTGGTTCCTGCAGGGCTCTGGCTCCTTAAATAGCCCACGCTCAGCGTGGGGGCCCCGTCACAATGGGTGTCTCCACAGCGACCGCCAGGGCTTTGTGATGGCTTCAGAACATGCAACTCTGTCTGAGGACAGGTGAGCAGTCAACAGAGAGTTGATGGGTCAGGTTTAAAGGGAGAACAGCCATGGGAGACATTACTGTGGGCATCTGCTAGAGACCACCTGATCAAGAGGACTCTGTGGATGAAGCACTCTACAG
Organism: Psittacula echo; assembly: GCF_963264785.1. Taxonomy (NCBI): domain Eukaryota; kingdom Metazoa; phylum Chordata; class Aves; order Psittaciformes; family Psittacidae; genus Psittacula; species Psittacula echo. The sequence continues at coordinate 700,762 of NW_027664267.1, forward strand.
ACAGATAGGAAGAGCCTCACGCTCGCAGGCCCTTGTTCTCATGGGGGACTTCAACCACCCTGACGTCTGTTGGAGCAATGCTACGGCCCAGCACAAGCAATCCAGGAGGTTCCTCGATTGTGTGGAAGATAACTTCCTTCTGCAAGTAATAGAGGAGCCGACAAGGAGGGGTGCCATGCCAGACCTCATGCTCACCAACAGGGAAGGGCTCATTGGAAATGTGACACTCCAGAGCAGCCTTGGTTGCAGCCATCATGAGATGGTCGAATTTGAGATCCTCAGCACAGTGAGAAGAGCGTGCAGCGAGCTCACTGCCCTGGACTTCAAGAGAGCAGACTTTGGCCTCTTCAGGAACCTGCTTAGGGTACTTTATAACTAAAGGCTACAATGGTGACTTTAGGAATAGAGACAAATATAACCTAACCCTAACCCTAACCCTAACACTAACCCTAAACCCCTAACCCTAACCCTAACCCTAACACTAACCCCTAACCCCTAACCCTAACCCTAACCCTAACCCTAACCCCTAACCCCTAACCCTAACCCTAACCCTAACCCTAACCCCTAACCCTAACCCTAACAGTAACCCTAACCCCCTAACCCTAACCCCCTAACCCTAACCCTAACACCCTAACCCTAACCCTAACCCTAACCCTCATCATCCTCCTTATCTACACAGAGAAACCAAGGGAGTCCCCCTGACAGATCCCATGGACTGTCCGAGGCAGCAGGCTCTGACTGGGAGGTAGAAGTTCTCCTGCCCTGACACCTTCTCAGCACCTCTGACACCAGCAGCTCCTGCACACAGAAGGCTCCTGCTTCGCCCCCAGCACCTCTGCAGGCAGAGCTCAGCTCCAAGCACAGGAACAAGCCCAGCGCCTCCTCCTCACCCATCCCCTGCTCCTACAGCTGGGATGGCACCAGCACATCTCCTGACAGCTTCTCCTCCCTTTAGAGCACGCACCCACCATGTGTTTCAAGGCAACACTAAAACAGGATTGCAAAGTCAAAGAACATGTACCTGGATGCGCAGGGCAGCCACGGGAAATGCAGCCTCCCGAGGGAGGGGTCTCCTCTGCACTGGTTCCTGCAGGGCTCTGGCTCCTTAAATAGCCCACGCTCAGCGTGGGGGCCCCGTCACAATGGGTGTCTCCACAGCGACCGCCAGGGCTTTGTGATGGCTTCAGAACATGCAACTCTGTCTGAGGACAGGTGAGCAGTCAACAGAGAGTTGATGGGTCAGGTTTAAAGGGAGAACAGCCATGGGAGACATTACTGTGGGCATCTGCTAGAGACCACCTGATCAAGAGGACTCTGTGGATGAAGCACTCTACAGACAGATAGGAAGAGCCTCACGCTCGCAGGCCCTTGTTCTCATGGGGGACTTCAACCACCCTGACGTCTGTTGGAGCAATGCTACGGCCCAGCACAAGCAATCCAGGAGGTTCCTCGATTGTGTGGAAGATAACTTCCTTCTGCAAGTAATAGAGGAGCCGACAAGGAGGGGTGCCATGCCAGACCTCATGCTCACCAACAGGGAAGGGCTCATTGGAAATGTGACACTCCAGAGCAGCCTTGGTTGCAGCGATCATGAGATGGTCGAATTTGAGATCCTCAGCACAGTGAGAAGAGCGTGCAGCGAGCTCACTGCCCTGGACTTCAAGAGAGCAGACTTTGGCCTCTTCAGGAACCTGCTTAGGGTACTTTATAACTAAAGGCTACAATGGTGACTTTAGGAATAGAGACAAATATAACCTAACCCTAACCCTAACCCTAACACTAACCCTAAACCCCTAACCCTAACCCTAACCCTAACACTAACCCCTAACCCCTAACCCTAACCCTAACCCTAACCCCTAACCCCTAACCCTAACCCTAACCCTAACCCTAACCCCTAACCCTAACCCTAACAGTAACCCTAACCCCCTAACCCTAACCCCCTAACCCTAACCCTAACACCCTAACCCTAACCCTAACCCTAACCCTCATCATCCTCCTTATCTACACAGAGAAACCAAGGGAGTCCCCCTGACAGATCCCATGGACTGTCCGAGGCAGCAGGCTCTGACTGGGAGGTAGAAGTTCTCCTGCCCTGACACCTTCTCAGCACCTCTGACACCAGCAGCTCCTGCACACAGAAGGCTCCTGCTTCGCCCCCAGCACCTCTGCAGGCAGAGCTCAGCTCCAAGCACAGGAACAAGCCCAGCGCCTCCTCCTCACCCATCCCCTGCTCCTACAGCTGGGATGGCACCAGCACATCTCCTGACAGCTTCTCCTCCCTTTAGAGCACGCACCCACCATGTGTTTCAAGGCAACACTAAAACAGGATTGCAAAGTCAAAGAACATGTACCTGGATGCGCAGGGCAGCCACGGGAAATGCAGCCTCCCGAGGGAGGGGTCTCCTCTGCACTGGTTCCTGCAGGGCTCTGGCTCCTTAAATAGCCCACGCTCAGCGTGGGGGCCCCGTCACAATGGGTGTCTCCACAGCGACCGCCAGGGCTTTGTGATGGCTTCAGAACATGCAACTCTGTCTGAGGACAGGTGAGCAGTCAACAGAGAGTTGATGGGTCAGGTTTAAAGGGAGAACAGCCATGGGAGACATTACTGTGGGCATCTGCTAGAGACCACCTGATCAAGAGGACTCTGTGGATGAAGCACTCTACAGACAGATAGGAAGAGCCTCACGCTCGCAGGCCCTTGTTCTCATGGGGGACTTCAACCACCCTGACGTCTGTTGGAGCAATGCTACGGCCCAGCACAAGCAATCCAGGAGGTTCCTCGATTGTGTGGAAGATAACTTCCTTCTGCAAGTAATAGAGGAGCCGACAAGGAGGGGTGCCATGCCAGACCTCATGCTCACCAACAGGGAAGGGCTCATTGGAAATGTGACACTCCAGAGCAGCCTTGGTTGCAGCCATCATGAGATGGTCGAATTTGAGATCCTCAGCACAGTGAGAAGAGCGTGCAGCGAGCTCACTGCCCTGGACTTCAAGAGAGCAGACTTTGGCCTCTTCAGGAACCTGCTTAGGAAGGTTCCATGGGATATAGCCCTAGAGGGCAGGGGAGCCCAAGGTTGTTGGTTGATATTCAAGGATCTCCTACTACAAGCTCAAGAGTATTGCATCGCAACTAGAAGGAAGTGCAGCAGGACGGCCAGGAGACCTGACTGGATGGATAAGGAGCTGCTGAGGAAACTTGGAAGGAAAAAAAAGGCTTATAAAAGGTGGAAGCAAGGACAGGCAGTCTGGGAAGAATACAGGGATGTTGTCTGAGAAGCTATGGACCAGGTTAGGAAAGCTAAGGCCCAGTTAGAATTAAACTTGGCTAGGGGTGTGAAAGATAACAGGAAGGGATTCTATAGTTACATTGCAAATGAAAGATAGGGTAGGGACAACGTAGGCCCCCTCCAGAAACTATCAAGAGAACTGGCTACCCTAGATTTGCAGACGGCTGAGGTTCTTCATGACTTCTTTGCCTCTGTCTTCACTGGCAAAGGCTCTGACCGCACCACCCAAGTCTTGGAATGCAGACACAGGGAATGTGAGAATAAAGACCCTAGGCCCACTGTAGGAGAGGATCTGGTTTGAGACCATCCTAAAAACCTAAACGTACACAAGTCCATGGGACCTGGACATCCATCTGTGGGTCCTGAAGGAGCTGGCAAATGAAGTTGCTAAGACACTGGCCATCATATTTGAAAAATCATGGCACTCAGGTGAAGTTCCTGATGACTGGAGAAAGGGAAATATGACCCCATTTTTCAAGAAGGGGAAAATGGATGAGCCAGGGAATTACAGACCAGTCAGTCTCACCTTTCCTCAGTCCTCAGTCTCCTCTCAGCACCTGAGGTTCACGGACTCAATCCAAATACACCATGGGGCTCATGAAAACCTTTGGGATTTGTCAAGCCTTGCAGATTGCACAGCACATTTTAGGATTCCGAGTGCAGGAAGATTGCAAAGGGCAACGGATAAAAGTTATTTTGAATTTTTTTTTCTTACTTTTCAGTTTAGAAATTTCTGTGACTTCGGGAATGCCTGGCACAGGGATCACTAGAACCTGCCAGCACCCCTCCTGCCTTCCGCAATGCCCAGTGGGCTTGCGTGGGCCTTGACTGTCCCCTTGTGCTGAGCTCCCAGTGACAGATTTACAGGAGGGTGAAAATTTCTGAAACCGTTCTAGCAGTGATTATATTTGAAAAGTTTGTAGTTTGCAAAGAAAGCCTTTGTACATATGTTAAAATTTTGTAACTTTGCTGTTCTGTATTTTAGGTACTGTTCCAGTAGGTGATTGTGTTTAGAAATCATAAATCAATAGAGAAGCTTCATAAGCTGAATACTGCAGTTGTGTGGGTTTGTATCTTAGGTACTTTATAACTAAAGGCTACAATGGTGACTTTAGGAATAGAGACAAATATAACCTAACCCTAACCCTAACCCTAACCCTAACCCTAAACCCCTAACCCTAACCCTAACCCTAACACTAACCCCTAACCCCTAACCCTAACCCTAACAGTAACCCTAACCCCCTAACCCTAACCCCCTAACCCTAACCCTAACACCCTAACCCTAACCCTAACCCTAACCCTCATCATCCTCCTTATCTACACAGAGAAACCAAGGGAGTCCCCCTGACAGATCCCATGGACTGTCCGAGGCAGCAGGCTCTGACTGGGAGGTAGAAGTTCTCCTGCCCTGACACCTTCTCAGCACCTCTGACACCAGCAGCTCCTGCACACAGAAGGCTCCTGCTTCGCCCCCAGCACCTCTGCAGGCAGAGCTCAGCTCCAAGCACAGGAACAAGCCCAGCGCCTCCTCCTCACCCATCCCCTGCTCCTACAGCTGGGATGGCACCAGCACATCTCCTGACAGCTTCTCCTCCCTTTAGAGCACGCACCCACCATGTGTTTCAAGGCAACACTAAAACAGGATTGCAAAGTCAAAGAACATGTACCTGGATGCGCAGGGCAGGCACGGGAAATGCAGCCTCCCGAGGGAGGGGTCTCCTCTGCACTGGTTCCTGCAGGGCTCTGGCTCCTTAAATAGCCCACGCTCAGCGTGGGGGCCCCGTCACAATGGGTGTCTCCACAGCGACCGCCAGGGCTTTGTGATGGCTTCAGAACATGCAACTCTGTCTGAGGACAGGTGAGCAGTCAACAGAGAGTTGATGGGTCAGGTTTCAAGGGAGAACAGCCATGGGAGACATTACTGTGGGCATCTGCTAGAGACCACCTGATCAAGAGGACTCTGTGGATGAAGCACTCTACAGACAGATAGGAAGAGCCTCACGCTCGCAGGCCCTTGTTCTCATGGGGGACTTCAACCACCCTGACGTCTGTTGGAGCAATGCTACGGCCCAGCACAAGCAATCCAGGAGGTTCCTCGATTGTGTGGAAGATAACTTCCTTCTGCAAGTAATAGAGGAGCCGACAAGGAGGGGTGCCATGCCAGACCTCATGCTCACCAACAGGGAAGGGCTCATTGGAAATGTGACACTCCAGAGCAGCCTTGGTTGCAGCCATCATGAGATGGTCGAATTTGAGATCCTCAGCACAGTGAGAAGAGCGTGCAGCGAGCTCACTGCCCTGGACTTCAAGAGAGCAGACTTTGGCCTCTTCAGGAACCTGCTTAGGGTACTTTATAACTAAAGGCTACAATGGTGACTTTAGGAATAGAGACAAATATAACCTAACCCTAACCCTAACCCTAACACTAACCCTAAACCCCTAACCCTAACCCTAACCCTAACACTAACCCCTAACCCCTAACCCTAACCCTAACCCTAACCCTAACCCCTAACCCCTAACCCTAACCCTAACCCTAACCCTAACCCCTAACCCTAACCCTAACAGTAACCCTAACCCCCTAACCCTAACCCCCTAACCCTAACCCTAACACCCTAACCCTAACCCTAACCCTAACCCTCATCATCCTCCTTATCTACACAGAGAAACCAAGGGAGTCCCCCTGACAGATCCCATGGACTGTCCGAGGCAGCAGGCTCTGACTGGGAGGTAGAAGTTCTCCTGCCCTGACACCTTCTCAGCACCTCTGACACCAGCAGCTCCTGCACACAGAAGGCTCCTGCTTCGCCCCCAGCACCTCTGCAGGCAGAGCTCAGCTCCAAGCACAGGAACAAGCCCAGCGCCTCCTCCTCACCCATCCCCTGCTCCTACAGCTGGGATGGCACCAGCACATCTCCTGACAGCTTCTCCTCCCTTTAGAGCACGCACCCACCATGTGTTTCAAGGCAACACTAAAACAGGATTGCAAAGTCAAAGAACATGTACCTGGATGCGCAGGGCAGGCACGGGAAATGCAGCCTCCCGAGGGAGGGGTCTCCTCTGCACTGGTTCCTGCAGGGCTCTGGCTCCTTAAATAGCCCACGCTCAGCATGGGGGCCCCGTCACAATGGGTGTCTCCACAGCGACCGCCAGGGCTTTGTGATGGCTTCAGAACATGCAACTCTGTCTGAGGACAGGTGAGCAGTCAACAGAGAGTTGATGGGTCAGGTTTAAAGGGAGAACAGCCATGGGAGACATTACTGTGGGCATCTGCTAGAGACCACCTGATCAAGAGGACTCTGTGGATGAAGCACTCTACAGACAGATAGGAAGAGCCTCACGCTCGCAGGCCCTTGTTCTCATGGGGGACTTCAACCACCCTGACATCTGTTGGAGCAATGCTACGGCCCAGCACAAGCAATCCAGGAGGTTCCTCGATTGTGTGGAAGATAACTTCCTTCTGCAAGTAATAGAGGAGCCGACAAGGAGGGGTGCCATGCCAGACCTCATGCTCACCAACAGGGAAGGGCTCATTGGAAATGTGACACTCCAGAGCAGCCTTGGTTGCAGCCATCATGAGATGGTCGAATTTGAGATCCTCAGCACAGTGAGAAGAGCGTGCAGCGAGCTCACTGCCCTGGACTTCAAGAGAGCAGACTTTGGCCTCTTCAGGAACCTGCTTAGGGTACTTTATAACTAAAGGCTACAATGGTGACTTTAGGAATAGAGACAAATATAACCTAACCCTAACCCTAACCCTAACCCTAACCCGAACCCTAACCCTAACCCTAACCCCCTAACCCTAACCCTAACCTTAACCCTAACCCCTAACCCTAACCCTATCCCTAACCCTAACCTAACCCCTAACCCCTAACCCTAACCCTAACCCCTAACCCTAACCCTAACAGTAACCCTAACCCCCTAACCCTAACCCTAACACCCTAACCCTAACCCTAACCCTAACCCTCATCATCCTCCTTATCTACACAGAGAAACCAAGGGAGTCCCCCTGACAGATCCCATGGACTGTCCGAGGCAGCAGGCTCTGACTGGGAGGTAGAAGTTCTCCTGCCCTGACACCTTCTCAGCACCTCTGACACCAGCAGCTCCTGCACACAGAAGGCTCCTGCTTCGCCCCCAGCACCTCTGCAGGCAGAGCTCAGCTCCAAGCACAGGAACAAGCCCAGCGCCTCCTCCTCACCCATCCCCTGCTCCTACAGCTGGGATGGCACCAGCACATCTCCTGACAGCTTCTCCTCCCTTTAGAGCACGCACCCACCATGTGTTTCAAGGCAACACTAAAACAGGATTGCAAAGTCAAAGAACATGTACCTGGATGCGCAGGGCAGCCACGGGAAATGCAGCCTCCCGAGGGAGGGGTCTCCTCTGCACTGGTTCCTGCAGGGCTCTGGCTCCTTAAATAGCCCACGCTCAGCGTGGGGGCCCCGTCACAATGGGTGTCTCCACAGCGACCGCCAGGGCTTTGTGATGGCTTCAGAACATGCAACTCTGTCTGAGGACAGGTGAGCAGTCAACAGAGAGTTGATGGGTCAGGTTTAAAGGGAGAACAGCCATGGGAGACATTACTGTGGGCATCTGCTAGAGACCACCTGATCAAGAGGACTCTGTGGATGAAGCACTCTACAGACAGATAGGAAGAGCCTCACGCTCGCAGGCCCTTGTTCTCATGGGGGACTTCAACCACCCTGACATCTGTTGGAGCAATGCTACGGCCCAGCACAAGCAATCCAGGAGGTTCCTCGATTGTGTGGAAGATAACTTCCTTCTGCAAGTAATAGAGGAGCCGACAAGGAGGGGTGCCATGCCAGACCTCATGCTCACCAACAGGGAAGGGCTCATTGGAAATGTGACACTCCAGAGCAGCCTTGGTTGCAGCCATCATGAGATGGTCGAATTTGAGATCCTCAGCACAGTGAGAAGAGCGTGCAGCGAGCTCACTGCCCTGGACTTCAAGAGAGCAGACTTTGGCCTCTTCAGGAACCTGCTTAGGGTACTTTATAACTAAAGGCTACAATGGTGACTTTAGGAATAGAGACAAATATAACCTAACCCTAACCCTAACCCTAACACTAACCCTAAACCCCTAACCCTAACCCTAACCCTAACACTAACCCCTAACCCCTAACCCTAACCCTAACCCTAACCCTAACCCCTAACCCCTAACCCTAACCCTAACCCTAACCCCTAACCCTAACCCTAACAGTAACCCTAACCCCCTAACCCTAACCCCCTAACCCTAACCCTAACACCCTAACCCTAACCCTAACCCTAACCCTCATCATCCTCCTTATCTACACAGAGAAACCAAGGGAGTCCCCCTGACAGATCCCATGGACTGTCCGAGGCAGCAGGCTCTGACTGGGAGGTAGAAGTTCTCCTGCCCTGACACCTTCTCAGCACCTCTGACACCAGCAGCTCCTGCACACAGAAGGCTCCTGCTTCGCCCCCAGCACCTCTGCAGGCAGAGCTCAGCTCCAAGCACAGGAACAAGCCCAGCGCCTCCTCCTCACCCATCCCCTGCTCCTACAGCTGGGATGGCACCAGCACATCTCCTGACAGCTTCTCCTCCCTTTAGAGCACGCACCCACCATGTGTTTCAAGGCAACACTAAAACAGGATTGCAAAGTCAAAGAACATGTACCTGGATGCGCAGGGCAGCCACGGGAAATGCAGCCTCCCGAGGGAGGGGTCTCCTCTGCACTGGTTCCTGCAGGGCTCTGGCTCCTTAAATAGCCCACGCTCAGCGTGGGGGCCCCGTCACAATGGGTGTCTCCACAGCGACCGCCAGGGCTTTGTGATGGCTTCAGAACATGCAACTCTGTCTGAGGACAGGTGAGCAGTCAACAGAGAGTTGATGGGTCAGGTTTAAAGGGAGAACAGCCATGGGAGACATTACTGTGGGCATCTGCTAGAGACCACCTGATCAAGAGGACTCTGTGGATGAAGCACTCTACAGACAGATAGGAAGAGCCTCACGCTCGCAGGCCCTTGTTCTCATGGGGGACTTCAACCACCCTGACGTCTGTTGGAGCAATGCTACGGCCCAGCACAAGCAATCCAGGAGGTTCCTCGATTGTGTGGAAGATAACTTCCTTCTGCAAGTAATAGAGGAGCCGACAAGGAGGGGTGCCATGCCAGACCTCATGCTCACCAACAGGGAAGGGCTCATTGGAAATGTGACACTCCAGAGCAGCCTTGGTTGCAGCCATCATGAGATGGTCGAATTTGAGATCCTCAGCACAGTGAGAAGAGCGTGCAGCGAGCTCACTGCCCTGGACTTCAAGAGAGCAGACTTTGGCCTCTTCAGGAACCTGCTTAGGAAGGTTCCATGGGATATAGCCCTAGAGGGCAGGGGAGCCCAAGGTTGTTGGTTGATATTCAAGGATCTCCTACTACAAGCTCAAGAGTATTGCATCGCAACTAGAAGGAAGTGCAGCAGGACGGCCAGGAGACCTGACTGGATGGATAAGGAGCTGCTGAGGAAACTTGGAAGGAAAAAAAAGGCTTATAAAAGGTGGAAGCAAGGACAGGCAGTCTGGGAAGAATACAGGGATGTTGTCTGAGAAGCTATGGACCAGGTTAGGAAAGCTAAGGCCCAGTTAGAATTAAACTTGGCTAGGGGTGTGAAAGATAACAGGAAGGGATTCTATAGTTACATTGCAAATGAAAGATAGGGTAGGGACAACGTAGGCCCCCTCCAGAAACTATCAAGAGAACTGGCTACCCTAGATTTGCAGACGGCTGAGGTTCTTCATGACTTCTTTGCCTCTGTCTTCACTGGCAAAGGCTCTGACCGCACCACCCAAGTCTTGGAATGCAGACACAGGGAATGTGAGAATAAAGACCCTAGGCCCACTGTAGGAGAGGATCTGGTTTGAGACCATCCTAAAAACCTAAACGTACACAAGTCCATGGGACCTGGACATCCATCTGCGGGTCCTGAAGGAGCTGGCAAATGAAGTTGCTAAGACACTGGCCATCATATTTGAAAAATCATGGCACTCAGGTGAAGTTCCTGATGACTGGAGAAAGGGAAATATGACCCCATTTTTCAAGAAGGGGAAAATGGATGAGCCAGGGAATTACAGACCAGTCAGTCTCACCTTTCCTCAGTCCTCAGTCTCCTCTCAGCACCTGAGGTTCACGGACTCAATCCAAATACACCATGGGGCTCATGAAAACCTTTGGGATTTGTCAAGCCTTGCAGATTGCACAGCACATTTTAGGATTCCGAGTGCAGGAAGATTGCAAAGGGCAACGGATAAAAGTTATTTTGAATTTTTTTTTCTTACTTTTCAGTTTAGAAATTTCTGTGACTTCGGGAATGCCTGGCACAGGGATCACTAGAACCTGCCAGCACCCCTCCTGCCTTCCGCAATGCCCAGTGGGCTTGCGTGGGCCTTGACTGTCCCCTTGTGCTGAGCTCCCAGTGACAGATTTACAGGAGGGTGAAAATTTCTGAAACCGTTCTAGCAGTGATTATATTTGAAAAGTTTGTAGTTTGCAAAGAAAGCCTTTGTACATATGTTAAAATTTTGTAACTTTGCTGTTCTGTATTTTAGGTACTGTTCCAGTAGGTGATTGTGTTTAGAAATCATAAATCAATAGAGAAGCTTCATACGCTGAATACTGCAGTTGTGTGGGTTTGTATCTTAGGTACTTTATAACTAAAGGCTACAATGGTGACTTTAGGAATAGAGACAAATATAACCTAACCCTAACCCTAACCCTAACCCTAACCCTAAACCCCTAACCCTAACCCTAACCCTAACACTAACCCCTAACCCCTAACCCTAACCCTAACAGTAACCCTAACCCCCTAACCCTAACCCCCTAACCCTAACCCTAACACCCTAACCCTAACCCTAACCCTAACCCTAACCCTCATCATCCTCCTTATCTACACAGAGAAACCAAGGGAGTCCCCCTGACAGATCCCATGGACTGTCCGAGGCAGCAGGCTCTGACTGGGAGGTAGAAGTTCTCCTGCCCTGACACCTTCTCAGCACCTCTGACACCAGCAGCTCCTGCACACAGAAGGCTCCTGCTTCGCCCCCAGCACCTCTGCAGGCAGAGCTCAGCTCCAAGCACAGGAACAAGCCCAGCGCCTCCTCCTCACCCATCCCCTGCTCCTACAGCTGGGATGGCACCAGCACATCTCCTGACAGCTTCTCCTCCCTTTAGAGCACGCACCCACCATGTGTTTCAAGGCAACACTAAAACAGGATTGCAAAGTCAAAGAACATGTACCTGGATGCGCAGGGCAGGCACGGGAAATGCAGCCTCCCGAGGGAGGGGTCTCCTCTGCACTGGTTCCTGCAGGGCTCTGGCTCCTTAAATAGCCCACGCTCAGCGTGGGGGCCCCGTCACAATGGGTGTCTCCACAGCGACCGCCAGGGCTTTGTGATGGCTTCAGAACATGCAACTCTGTCTGAGGACAGGTGAGCAGTCAACAGAGAGTTGATGGGTCAGGTTTAAAGGGAGAACAGCCATGGGAGACATTACTGTGGGCATCTGCTAGAGACCACCTGATCAAGAGGACTCTGTGGATGAAGCACTCTACAGACAGATAGGAAGAGCCTCACGCTCGCAGGCCCTTGTTCTCATGGGGGACTTCAACCACCCTGACGTCTGTTGGAGCAATGCTACGGCCCAGCACAAGCAATCCAGGAGGTTCCTCGATTGTGTGGAAGATAACTTCCTTCTGCAAGTAATAGAGGAGCCGACAAGGAGGGGTGCCATGCCAGACCTCATGCTCACCAACAGGGAAGGGCTCATTGGAAATGTGACACTCCAGAGCAGCCTTGGTTGCAGCGATCATGAGATGGTCGAATTTGAGATCCTCAGCACAGTGAGAAGAGCGTGCAGCGAGCTCACTGCCCTGGACTTCAAGAGAGCAGACTTTGGCCTCTTCAGGAACCTGCTTAGGGTACTTTATAACTAAAGGCTACAATGGTGACTTTAGGAATAGAGACAAATATAACCTAACCCTAACCCTAACCCTAACACTAACCCTAAACCCCTAACCCTAACCCTAACCCTAACACTAACCCCTAACCCCTAACCCTAACCCTAACCCTAACCCCTAACCCCTAACCCTAACCCTAACCCTAACCCTAACCCCTAACCCTAACCCTAACCCTAACAGTAACCCTAACCCCCTAACCCTAACCCCCTAACCCTAACCCTAACACCCTAACCCTAACCCTAACCCTAACCCTCATCATCCTCCTTATCTACACAGAGAAACCAAGGGAGTCCCCCTGACAGATCCCATGGACTGTCCGAGGCAGCAGGCTCTGACTGGGAGGTAGAAGTTCTCCTGCCCTGACACCTTCTCAGCACCTCTGACACCAGCAGCTCCTGCACACAGAAGGCTCCTGCTTCGCCCCCAGCACCTCTGCAGGCAGAGCTCAGCTCCAAGCACAGGAACAAGCCCAGCGCCTCCTCCTCACCCATCCCCTGCTCCTACAGCTGGGATGGCACCAGCACATCTCCTGACAGCTTCTCCTCCCTTTAGAGCACGCACCCACCATGTGTTTCAAGGCAACACTAAAACAGGATTGCAAAGTCAAAGAACATGTACCTGGATGCGCAGGGCAGCCACGGGAAATGCAGCCTCCCGAGGGAGGGGTCTCCTCTGCACTGGTTCCTGCAGGGCTCTGGCTCCTTAAATAGCCCACGCTCAGCGTGGGGGCCCCGTCACAATGGGTGTCTCCACAGCGACCGCCAGGGCTTTGTGATGGCTTCAGAACATGCAACTCTGTCTGAGGACAGGTGAGCAGTCAACAGAGAGTTGATGGGTCAGGTTTAAAGGGAGAACAGCCATGGGAGACATTACTGTGGGCATCTGCTAGAGACCACCTGATCAAGAGGACTCTGTGGATGAAGCACTCTACAGACAGATAGGAAGAGCCTCACGCTCGCAGGCCCTTGTTCTCATGGGGGACTTCAACCACCCTGACGTCTGTTGGAGCAATGCTACGGCCCAGCACAAGCAATCCAGGAGGTTCCTCGATTGTGTGGAAGATAACTTCCTTCTGCAAGTAATAGAGGAGCCGACAAGGAGGGGTGCCATGCCAGACCTCATGCTCACCAACAGGGAAGGGCTCATTGGAAATGTGACACTCCAGAGCAGCCTTGGTTGCAGCCATCATGAGATGGTCGAATTTGAGATCCTCAGCACAGTGAGAAGAGCGTGCAGCGAGCTCACTGCCCTGGACTTCAAGAGAGCAGACTTTGGCCTCTTCAGGAACCTGCTTAGGAAGGTTCCATGGGATATAGCCCTAGAGGGCAGGGGAGCCCAAGGTTGTTGGTTGATATTCAAGGATCTCCTACTACAAGCTCAAGAGTATTGCATCGCAACTAGAAGGAAGTGCAGCAGGACGGCCAGGAGACCTGACTGGATGGATAAGGAGCTGCTGAGGAAACTTGGAAGGAAAAAAAAGGCTTATAAAAGGTGGAAGCAAGGACAGGCAGTCTGGGAAGAATACAGGGATGTTGTCTGAGAAGCTATGGACCAGGTTAGGAAAGCTAAGGCCCAGTTAGAATTAAACTTGGCTAGGGGTGTGAAAGATAACAGGAAGGGATTCTATAGTTACATTGCAAATGAAAGATAGGGTAGGGACAACGTAGGCCCCCTCCAGAAACTATCAAGAGAACTGGCTACCCTAGATTTGCAGACGGCTGAGGTTCTTCATGACTTCTTTGCCTCTGTCTTCACTGGCAAAGGCTCTGACCGCACCACCCAAGTCTTGGAATGCAGACACAGGGAATGTGAGAATAAAGACCCTAGGCCCACTGTAGGAGAGGATCTGGTTTGAGACCATCCTAAAAACCTAAACGTACACAAGTCCATGGGACCTGGACATCCATCTGTGGGTCCTGAAGGAGCTGGCAAATGAAGTTGCTAAGACACTGGCCATCATATTTGAAAAATCATGGCACTCAGGTGAAGTTCCTGATGACTGGAGAAAGGGAAATATGACCCCATTTTTCAAGAAGGGGAAAATGGATGAGCCAGGGAATTACAGACCAGTCAGTCTCACCTTTCCTCAGTCCTCAGTCTCCTCTCAGCACCTGAGGTTCACGGACTCAATCCAAATACACCATGGGGCTCATGAAAACCTTTGGGATTTGTCAAGCCTTGCAGATTGCACAGCACATTTTAGGATTCCGAGTGCAGGAAGATTGCAAAGGGCAACGGATAAAAGTTATTTTGAATTTTTTTTTCTTACTTTTCAGTTTAGAAATTTCTGTGACTTCGGGAATGCCTGGCACAGGGATCACTAGAACCTGCCAGCACCCCTCCTGCCTTCCGCAATGCCCAGTGGGCTTGCGTGGGCCTTGACTGTCCCCTTGTGCTGAGCTCCCAGTGACAGATTTACAGGAGGGTGAAAATTTCTGAAACCGTTCTAGCAGTGATTATATTTGAAAAGTTTGTAGTTTGCAAAGAAAGACTTTGTACATATGTTAAAATTTTGTAACTTTGCTGTTCTGTATTTTAGGTACTGTTCCAGTAGGTGATTGTGTTTAGAAATCATAAATCAATAGAGAAGCTTCATAAGCTGAATATTGCAGTTGTGTGGGTTTGTATCTTAGGTACTTTATAACTAAAGGCTACAATGGTGACTTTAGGAATAGAGACAAATATAACCTAACCCTAACCCTAACCCTAACCCTAACCCTAAACCCCTAACCCTAACCCTAACCCTAACACTAACCCCTAACCCCTAACCCTAACCCTAACAGTAACCCTAACCCCCTAACCCTAACCCCCTAACCCTAACCCTAACACCCTAACCCTAACCCTAACCCTAACCCTAACCCTCATCATCCTCCTTATCTACACAGAGAAACCAAGGGAGTCCCCCTGAGAGATCCCATGGACTGTCCGAGGCAGCAGGCTCTGACTGGGAGGTAGAAGTTCTCCTGCCCTGACACCTTCTCAGCACCTCTGACACCAGCAGCTCCTGCACACAGAAGGCTCCTGCTTCGCCCCCAGCACCTCTGCAGGCAGAGCTCAGCTCCAAGCACAGGAACAAGCCCAGCGCCTCCTCCTCACCCATCCCCTGCTCCTACAGCTGGGATGGCACCAGCACATCTCCTGACAGCTTCTCCTCCCTTTAGAGCACGCACCCACCATGTGTTTCAAGGCAACACTAAAACAGGATTGCAAAGTCAAAGAACATGTACCTGGATGCGCAGGGCAGCCACGGGAAATGCAGCCTCCCGAGGGAGGGGTCTCCTCTGCACTGGTTCCTGCAGGGCTCTGGCTCCTTAAATAGCCCACGCTCAGCGTGGGGGCCCCGTCACAATGGGTGTCTCCACAGCGACCGCCAGGGCTTTGTGATGGCTTCAGAACATGCAACTCTGTCTGAGGACAGGTGAGCAGTCAACAGAGAGTTGATGGGTCAGGTTTAAAGGGAGAACAGCCATGGGAGACATTACTGTGGGCATCTGCTAGAGACCACCTGATCAAGAGGACTCTGTGGATGAAGCACTCTACAGACAGATAGGAAGAGCCTCACGCTCGCAGGCCCTTGTTCTCATGGGGGACTTCAACCACCCTGACGTCTGTTGGAGCAATGCTACGGCCCAGCACAAGCAATCCAGGAGGTTCCTCGATTGTGTGGAAGATAACTTCCTTCTGCAAGTAATAGAGGAGCCGACAAGGAGGGGTGCCATGCCAGACCTCATGCTCACCAACAGGGAAGGGCTCATTGGAAATGTGACACTCCAGAGCAGCCTTGGTTGCAGCCATCATGAGATGGTCGAATTTGAGATCCTCAGCACAGTGAGAAGAGCGTGCAGCGAGCTCACTGCCCTGGACTTCAAGAGAGCAGACTTTGGCCTCTTCAGGAACCTGCTTAGGAAGGTTCCATGGGATATAGCCCTAGAGGGCAGGGGAGCCCAAGGTTGTTGGTTGATATTCAAGGATCTCCTACTACAAGCTCAAGAGTATTGCATCGCAACTAGAAGGAAGTGCAGCAGGACGGCCAGGAGACCTGACTGGATGGATAAGGAGCTGCTGAGGAAACTTGGAAGGAAAAAAAAGGCTTATAAAAGGTGGAAGCAAGGACAGGCAGTCTGGGAAGAATACAGGGATGTTGTCTGAGAAGCTATGGACCAGGTTAGGAAAGCTAAGGCCCAGTTAGAATTAAACTTGGCTAGGGGTGTGAAAGATAACAGGAAGGGATTCTATAGTTACATTGCAAATGAAAGATAGGGTAGGGACAACGTAGGCCCCCTCCAGAAACTATCAAGAGAACTGGCTACCCTAGATTTGCAGACGGCTGAGGTTCTTCATGACTTCTTTGCCTCTGTCTTCACTGGCAAAGGCTCTGACCGCACCACCCAAGTCTTGGAATGCAGACACAGGGAATGTGAGAATAAAGACCCTAGGCCCACTGTAGGAGAGGATCTGGTTTGAGACCATCCTAAAAACCTAAACGTACACAAGTCCATGGGACCTGGACATCCATCTGCGGGTCCTGAAGGAGCTGGCAAATGAAGTTGCTAAGACACTGGCCATCATATTTGAAAAATCATGGCACTCAGGTGAAGTTCCTGATGACTGGAGAAAGGGAAATATGACCCCATTTTTCAAGAAGGGGAAAATGGATGAGCCAGGGAATTACAGACCAGTCAGTCTCACCTTTCCTCAGTCCTCAGTCTCCTCTCAGCACCTGAGGTTCACGGACTCAATCCAAATACACCATGGGGCTCATGAAAACCTTTGGGATTTGTCAAGCCTTGCAGATTGCACAGCACATTTTAGGATTCCGAGTGCAGGAAGATTGCAAAGGGCAACGGATAAAAGTTATTTTGAATTTTTTTTTCTTACTTTTCAGTTTAGAAATTTCTGTGACTTCGGGAATGCCTGGCACAGGGATCACTAGAACCTGCCAGCACCCCTCCTGCCTTCCGCAATGCCCAGTGGGCTTGCGTGGGCCTTGACTGTCCCCTTGTGCTGAGCTCCCAGTGACAGATTTACAGGAGGGTGAAAATTTCTGAAACCGTTCTAGCAGTGATTATATTTGAAAAGTTTGTAGTTTGCAAAGAAAGCCTTTGTACATATGTTAAAATTTTGTAACTTTGCTGTTCTGTATTTTAGGTACTGTTCCAGTAGGTGATTGTGTTTAGAAATCATAAATCAATAGAGAAGCTTCATACGCTGAATACTGCAGTTGTGTGGGTTTGTATCTTAGGTACTTTATAACTAAAGGCTACAATGGTGACTTTAGGAATAGAGACAAATATAACCTAACCCTAACCCTAACCCTAACCCTAACCCTAAACCCCTAACCCTAACCCTAACCCTAACACTAACCCCTAACCCCTAACCCTAACCCTAACAGTAACCCTAACCCCCTAACCCTAACCCCCTAACCCTAACCCTAACACCCTAACCCTAACCCTAACCCTAACCCTAACCCTCATCATCCTCCTTATCTACACAGAGAAACCAAGGGAGTCCCCCTGAGAGATCCCATGGACTGTCCGAGGCAGCAGGCTCTGACTGGGAGGTAGAAGTTCTCCTGCCCTGACACCTTCTCAGCACCTCTGACACCAGCAGCTCCTGCACACAGAAGGCTCCTGCTTCGCCCCCAGCACCTCTGCAGGCAGAGCTCAGCTCCAAGCACAGGAACAAGCCCAGCGCCTCCTCCTCACCCATCCCCTGCTCCTACAGCTGGGATGGCACCAGCACATCTCCTGACAGCTTCTCCTCCCTTTAGAGCACGCACCCACCATGTGTTTCAAGGCAACACTAAAACAGGATTGCAAAGTCAAAGAACATGTACCTGGATGCGCAGGGCAGCCACGGGAAATGCAGCCTCCCGAGGGAGGGGTCTCCTCTGCACTGGTTCCTGCAGGGCTCTGGCTCCTTAAATAGCCCACGCTCAGCGTGGGGGCCCCGTCACAATGGGTGTCTCCACAGCGACCGCCAGGGCTTTGTGATGGCTTCAGAACATGCAACTCTGTCTGAGGACAGGTGAGCAGTCAACAGAGAGTTGATGGGTCAGGTTTAAAGGGAGAACAGCCATGGGAGACATTACTGTGGGCATCTGCTAGAGACCACCTGATCAAGAGGACTCTGTGGATGAAGCACTCTACAGACAGATAGGAAGAGCCTCACGCTCGCAGGCCCTTGTTCTCATGGGGGACTTCAACCACCCTGACGTCTGTTGGAGCAATGCTACGGCCCAGCACAAGCAATCCAGGAGGTTCCTCGATTGTGTGGAAGATAACTTCCTTCTGCAAGTAATAGAGGAGCCGACAAGGAGGGGTGCCATGCCAGACCTCATGCTCACCAACAGGGAAGGGCTCATTGGAAATGTGACACTCCAGAGCAGCCTTGGTTGCAGCCATCATGAGATGGTCGAATTTGAGATCCTCAGCACAGTGAGAAGAGCGTGCAGCGAGCTCACTGCCCTGGACTTCAAGAGAGCAGACTTTGGCCTCTTCAGGAACCTGCTTAGGAAGGTTCCATGGGATATAGCCCTAGAGGGCAGGGGAGCCCAAGGTTGTTGGTTGATATTCAAGGATCTCCTACTACAAGCTCAAGAGTATTGCATCGCAACTAGAAGGAAGTGCAGCAGGACGGCCAGGAGACCTGACTGGATGGATAAGGAGCTGCTGAGGAAACTTGGAAGGAAAAAAAAGGCTTATAAAAGGTGGAAGCAAGGACAGGCAGTCTGGGAAGAATACAGGGATGTTGTCTGAGAAGCTATGGACCAGGTTAGGAAAGCTAAGGCCCAGTTAGAATTAAACTTGGCTAGGGGTGTGAAAGATAACAGGAAGGGATTCTATAGTTACATTGCAAATGAAAGATAGGGTAGGGACAACGTAGGCCCCCTCCAGAAACTATCAAGAGAACTGGCTACCCTAGATTTGCAGACGGCTGAGGTTCTTCATGACTTCTTTGCCTCTGTCTTCACTGGCAAAGGCTCTGACCGCACCACCCAAGTCTTGGAATGCAGACACAGGGAATGTGAGAATAAAGACCCTAGGCCCACTGTAGGAGAGGATCTGGTTTGAGACCATCCTAAAAACCTAAACGTACACAAGTCCATGGGACCTGGACATCCATCTGCGGGTCCTGAAGGAGCTGGCAAATGAAGTTGCTAAGACACTGGCCATCATATTTGAAAAATCATGGCACTCAGGTGAAGTTCCTGATGACTGGAGAAAGGGAAATATGACCCCATTTTTCAAGAAGGGGAAAATGGATGAGCCAGGGAATTACAGACCAGTCAGTCTCACCTTTCCTCAGTCCTCAGTCTCCTCTCAGCACCTGAGGTTCACGGACTCAATCCAAATACACCATGGGGCTCATGAAAACCTTTGGGATTTGTCAAGCCTTGCAGATTGCACAGCACATTTTAGGATTCCGAGTGCAGGAAGATTGCAAAGGGCAACGGATAAAAGTTATTTTGAATTTTTTTTTCTTACTTTTCAGTTTAGAAATTTCTGTGACTTCGGGAATGCCTGGCACAGGGATCACTAGAACCTGCCAGCACCCCTCCTGCCTTCCGCAATGCCCAGTGGGCTTGCGTGGGCCTTGACTGTCCCCTTGTGCTGAGCTCCCAGTGACAGATTTACAGGAGGGTGAAAATTTCTGAAACCGTTCTAGCAGTGATTATATTTGAAAAGTTTGTAGTTTGCAAAGAAAGCCTTTGTACATATGTTAAAATTTTGTAACTTTGCTGTTCTGTATTTTAGGTACTGTTCCAGTAGGTGATTGTGTTTAGAAATCATAAATCAATAGAGAAGCTTCATACGCTGAATACTGCAGTTGTGTGGGTTTGTATCTTAGGTACTTTATAACTAAAGGCTACAATGGTGACTTTAGGAATAGAGACAAATATAACCTAACCCTAACCCTAACCCTAACGCTAACCCTAACCCCGTAACCCTAACCCTAACCCTAACCCTAACCCTAACCCTAACCCCTAACCCTAACCCTAACCCTAACCCTAACCCCTAACCCCTAACCCTAACCCTAACCCTAACCCCTAACCCTAACCCTAACAGTAACCCTAACCCCCTAACCCTAACCCCCTAACCCTAACCCTAACACCCTAACCCTAACCCTAACCCTAACCCTAACCCTCATCATCCTCCTTATCTACACAGAGAAACCAAGGGAGTCCCCCTGAGAGATCCCATGGACTGTCCGAGGCAGCAGGCTCTGACTGGGAGGTAGAAGTTCTCCTGCCCTGACACCTTCTCAGCACCTCTGACACCAGCAGCTCCTGCACACAGAAGGCTCCTGCTTCGCCCCCAGCACCTCTGCAGGCAGAGCTCAGCTCCAAGCACAGGAACAAGCCCAGCGCCTCCTCCTCACCCATCCCCTGCTCCTACAGCTGGGATGGCACCAGCACATCTCCTGACAGCTTCTCCTCCCTTTAGAGCACGCACCCACCATGTGTTTCAAGGCAACACTAAAACAGGATTGCAAAGTCAAAGAACATGTACCTGGATGCGCAGGGCAGCCACGGGAAATGCAGCCTCCCGAGGGAGGGGTCTCCTCTGCACTGGTTCCTGCAGGGCTCTGGCTCCTTAAATAGCCCACGCTCAGCGTGGGGGCCCCGTCACAATGGGTGTCTCCACAGCGACCGCCAGGGCTTTGTGATGGCTTCAGAACATGCAACTCTGTCTGAGGACAGGTGAGCAGTCAACAGAGAGTTGATGGGTCAGGTTTAAAGGGAGAACAGCCATGGGAGACATTACTGTGGGCATCTGCTAGAGACCACCTGATCAAGAGGACTCTGTGGATGAAGCACTCTACAGACAGATAGGAAGAGCCTCACGCTCGCAGGCCCTTGTTCTCATGGGGGACTTCAACCACCCTGACGTCTGTTGGAGCAATGCTACGGCCCAGCACAAGCAATCCAGGAGGTTCCTCGATTGTGTGGAAGATAACTTCCTTCTGCAAGTAATAGAGGAGCCGACAAGGAGGGGTGCCATGCCAGACCTCATGCTCACCAACAGGGAAGGGCTCATTGGAAATGTGACACTCCAGAGCAGCCTTGGTTGCAGCGATCATAAGATGGTCGAATTTGAGATCCTCAGCACAGTGAGAAGAGCGTGCAGCGAGCTCACTGCCCTGGACTTCAAGAGAGCAGACTTTGGCCTCTTCAGGAACCTGCTTAGGGTACTTTATAACTAAAGGCTACAATGGTGACTTTAGGAATAGAGACAAATATAACCTAACCCTAACCCTAACCCTAACACTAACCCTAAACCCCTAACCCTAACCCTAACCCTAACACTAACCCCTAACCCCTAACCCTAACCCTAACCCTAACCCCTAACCCCTAACCCTAACCCTAACCCTAACCCCTAACCCTAACCCTAACCCTAACAGTAACCCTAACCCCCTAACCCTAACCCCCTAACCCTAACCCTAACACCCTAACCCTAACCCTAACCCTAACCCTCATCATCCTCCTTATCTACACAGAGAAACCAAGGGAGTCCCCCTGACAGATCCCATGGACTGTCCGAGGCAGCAGGCTCTGACTGGGAGGTAGAAGTTCTCCTGCCCTGACACCTTCTCAGCACCTCTGACACCAGCAGCTCCTGCACACAGAAGGCTCCTGCTTCGCCCCCAGCACCTCTGCAGGCAGAGCTCAGCTCCAAGCACAGGAACAAGCCCAGCGCCTCCTCCTCACCCATCCCCTGCTCCTACAGCTGGGATGGCACCAGCACATCTCCTGACAGCTTCTCCTCCCTTTAGAGCACGCACCCACCATGTGTTTCAAGGCAACACTAAAACAGGATTGCAAAGTCAAAGAACATGTACCTGGATGCGCAGGGCAGCCACGGGAAATGCAGCCTCCCGAGGGAGGGGTCTCCTCTGCACTGGTTCCTGCAGGGCTCTGGCTCCTTAAATAGCCCACGCTCAGCGTGGGGGCCCCGTCACAATGGGTGTCTCCACAGCGACCGCCAGGGCTTTGTGATGGCTTCAGAACATGCAACTCTGTCTGAGGACAGGTGAGCAGTCAACAGAGAGTTGATGGGTCAGGTTTAAAGGGAGAACAGCCATGGGAGACATTACTGTGGGCATCTGCTAGAGACCACCTGATCAAGAGGACTCTGTGGATGAAGCACTCTACAGACAGATAGGAAGAGCCTCACGCTCGCAGGCCCTTGTTCTCATGGGGGACTTCAACCACCCTGACGTCTGTTGGAGCAATGCTACGGCCCAGCACAAGCAATCCAGGAGGTTCCTCGATTGTGTGGAAGATAACTTCCTTCTGCAAGTAATAGAGGAGCCGACAAGGAGGGGTGCCATGCCAGACCTCATGCTCACCAACAGGGAAGGGCTCATTGGAAATGTGACACTCCAGAGCAGCCTTGGTTGCAGCCATCATGAGATGGTCGAATTTGAGATCCTCAGCACAGTGAGAAGAGCGTGCAGCGAGCTCACTGCCCTGGACTTCAAGAGAGCAGACTTTGGCCTCTTCAGGAACCTGCTTAGGAAGGTTCCATGGGATATAGCCCTAGAGGGCAGGGGAGCCCAAGGTTGTTGGTTGATATTCAAGGATCTCCTACTACAAGCTCAAGAGTATTGCATCGCAACTAGAAGGAAGTGCAGCAGGACGGCCAGGAGACCTGACTGGATGGATAAGGAGCTGCTGAGGAAACTTGGAAGGAAAAAAAAGGCTTATAAAAGGTGGAAGCAAGGACAGGCAGTCTGGGAAGAATACAGGGATGTTGTCTGAGAAGCTATGGACCAGGTTAGGAAAGCTAAGGCCCAGTTAGAATTAAACTTGGCTAGGGGTGTGAAAGATAACAGGAAGGGATTCTATAGTTACATTGCAAATGAAAGATAGGGTAGGGACAACGTAGGCCCCCTCCAGAAACTATCAAGAGAACTGGCTACCCTAGATTTGCAGACGGCTGAGGTTCTTCATGACTTCTTTGCCTCTGTCTTCACTGGCAAAGGCTCTGACCGCACCACCCAAGTCTTGGAATGCAGACACAGGGAATGTGAGAATAAAGACCCTAGGCCCACTGTAGGAGAGGATCTGGTTTGAGACCATCCTAAAAACCTAAACGTACACAAGTCCATGGGACCTGGACATCCATCTGCGGGTCCTGAAGGAGCTGGCAAATGAAGTTGCTAAGACACTGGCCATCATATTTGAAAAATCATGGCACTCAGGTGAAGTTCCTGATGACTGGAGAAAGGGAAATATGACCCCATTTTTCAAGAAGGGGAAAATGGATGAGCCAGGGAATTACAGACCAGTCAGTCTCACCTTTCCTCAGTCCTCAGTCTCCTCTCAGCACCTGAGGTTCACGGACTCAATCCAAATACACCATGGGGCTCATGAAAACCTTTGGGATTTGTCAAGCCTTGCAGATTGTACAGCACATTTTAGGATTCCGAGTGCAGGAAGATTGCAAAGGGCAACGGATAAAAGTTATTTTGAATTTTTTTTTCTTACTTTTCAGTTTAGAAATTTCTGTGACTTCGGGAATGCCTGGCACAGGGATCACTAGAACCTGCCAGCACCCCTCCTGCCTTCCGCAATGCCCAGTGGGCTTGCGTGGGCCTTGACTGTCCCCTTGTGCTGAGCTCCCAGTGACAGATTTACAGGAGGGTGAAAATTTCTGAAACCGTTCTAGCAGTGATTATATTTGAAAAGTTTGTAGTTTGCAAAGAAAGCCTTTGTACATATGTTAAAATTTTGTAACTTTGCTGTTCTGTATTTTAGGTACTGTTCCAGTAGGTGATTGTGTTTAGAAATCATAAATCAATAGAGAAGCTTCATAAGCTGAATACTGCAGTTGTGTGGGTTTGTATCTTAGGTACTTTATAACTAAAGGCTACAATGGTGACTTTAGGAATAGAGACAAATATAACCTAACCCTAACCCTAACCCTAACCCTAACCCTAAACCCCTAACCCTAACCCTAACCCTAACACTAACCCCTAACCCCTAACCCTAACCCTAACAGTAACCCTAACCCCCTAACCCTAACCCCCTAACCCTAACCCTAACACCCTAACCCTAACCCTAACCCTAACCCTAACCCTAACCCTCATCATCCTCCTTATCTACACAGAGAAACCAAGGGAGTCCCCCTGAGAGATCCCATGGACTGTCCGAGGCAGCAGGCTCTGACTGGGAGGTAGAAGTTCTCCTGCCCTGACACCTTCTCAGCACCTCTGACACCAGCAGCTCCTGCACACAGAAGGCTCCTGCTTCGCCCCCAGCACCTCTGCAGGCAGAGCTCAGCTCCAAGCACAGGAACAAGCCCAGCGCCTCCTCCTCACCCATCCCCTGCTCCTACAGCTGGGATGGCACCAGCACATCTCCTGACAGCTTCTCCTCCCTTTAGAGCACGCACCCACCATGTGTTTCAAGGCAACACTAAAACAGGATTGCAAAGTCAAAGAACATGTACCTGGATGCGCAGGGCAGCCACGGGAAATGCAGCCTCCCGAGGGAGGGGTCTCCTCTGCACTGGTTCCTGCAGGGCTCTGGCTCCTTAAATAGCCCACGCTCAGCGTGGGGGCCCCGTCACAATGGGTGTCTCCACAGCGACCGCCAGGGCTTTGTGATGGCTTCAGAACATGCAACTCTGTCTGAGGACAGGTGAGCAGTCAACAGAGAGTTGATGGGTCAGGTTTAAAGGGAGAACAGCCATGGGAGACATTACTGTGGGCATCTGCTAGAGACCACCTGATCAAGAGGACTCTGTGGATGAAGCACTCTACAGACAGATAGGAAGAGCCTCACGCTCGCAGGCCCTTGTTCTCATGGGGGACTTCAACCACCCTGACATCTGTTGGAGCAATGCTACGGCCCAGCACAAGCAATCCAGGAGGTTCCTCGATTGTGTGGAAGATAACTTCCTTCTGCAAGTAATAGAGGAGCCGACAAGGAGGGGTGCCATGCCAGACCTCATGCTCACCAACAGGGAAGGGCTCATTGGAAATGTGACACTCCAGAGCAGCCTTGGTTGCAGCGATCATGAGATGGTCGAATTTGAGATCCTCAGCACAGTGAGAAGAGCGTGCAGCGAGCTCACTGCCCTGGACTTCAAGAGAGCAGACTTTGGCCTCTTCAGGAACCTGCTTAGGGTACTTTATAACTAAAGGCTACAATGGTGACTTTAGGAATAGAGACAAATATAACCTAACCCTAACCCTAACCCTAACACTAACCCTAAACCCCTAACCCTAACCCTAACCCTAACACTAACCCCTAACCCCTAACCCTAACCCTAACCCTAACCCTAACCCCTAACCCCTAACCCTAACCCTAACCCTAACCCCTAACCCTAACCCTAACAGTAACCCTAACCCCCTAACCCTAACCCCCTAACCCTAACCCTAACACCCTAACCCTAACCCTAACCCTAACCCTCATCATCCTCCTTATCTACACAGAGAAACCAAGGGAGTCCCCCTGACAGATCCCATGGACTGTCCGAGGCAGCAGGCTCTGACTGGGAGGTAGAAGTTCTCCTGCCCTGACACCTTCTCAGCACCTCTGACACCAGCAGCTCCTGCACACAGAAGGCTCCTGCTTCGCCCCCAGCACCTCTGCAGGCAGAGCTCAGCTCCAAGCACAGGAACAAGCCCAGTGCCTCCTCCTCACCCATCCCCTGCTCCTACAGCTGGGATGGCACCAGCACATCTCCTGACAGCTTCTCCTCCCTTTAGAGCACGCACCCACCATGTGTTTCAAGGCAACACTAAAACAGGATTGCAAAGTCAAAGAACATGTACCTGGATGCGCAGGGCAGCCACGGGAAATGCAGCCTCCCGAGGGAGGGGTCTCCTCTGCACTGGTTCCTGCAGGGCTCTGGCTCCTTAAATAGCCCACGCTCAGCGTGGGGGCCCCGTCACAATGGGTGTCTCCACAGCGACCGCCAGGGCTTTGTGATGGCTTCAGAACATGCAACTCTGTCTGAGGACAGGTGAGCAGTCAACAGAGAGTTGATGGGTCAGGTTTAAAGGGAGAACAGCCATGGGAGACATTACTGTGGGCATCTGCTAGAGACCACCTGATCAAGAGGACTCTGTGGATGAAGCACTCTACAGACAGATAGGAAGAGCCTCACGCTCGCAGGCCCTTGTTCTCATGGGGGACTTCAACCACCCTGACATCTGTTGGAGCAATGCTACGGCCCAGCACAAGCAATCCAGGAGGTTCCTCGATTGTGTGGAAGATAACTTCCTTCTGCAAGTAATAGAGGAGCCGACAAGGAGGGGTGCCATGCCAGACCTCATGCTCACCAACAGGGAAGGGCTCATTGGAAATGTGACACTCCAGAGCAGCCTTGGTTGCAGCGATCATGAGATGGTCGAATTTGAGATCCTCAGCACAGTGAGAAGAGCGTGCAGCGAGCTCACTGCCCTGGACTTCAAGAGAGCAGACTTTGGCCTCTTCAGGAACCTGCTTAGGGTACTTTATAACTAAAGGCTACAATGGTGACTTTAGGAATAGAGACAAATATAACCTAACCCTAACCCTAACCCTAACACTAACCCTAAACCCCTAACCCTAACCCTAACCCTAACACTAACCCCTAACCCCTAACCCTAACCCTAACCCTAACCCCTAACACCTAACCCTAACCCTAACCCTAACCCCTAACCCTAACCCTAACAGTAACCCTAACCCCCTAACCCTAACCCCCTAACCCTAACCCTAACACCCTAACCCTAACCCTAACCCTCATCATCCTCCTTATCTACACAGAGAAACCAAGGGAGTCCCCCTGACAGATCCCATGGACTGTCCGAGGCAGCAGGCTCTGACTGGGAGGTAGAAGTTCTCCTGCCCTGACACCTTCTCAGCACCTCTGACACCAGCAGCTCCTGCACACAGAAGGCTCCTGCTTCGCCCCCAGCACCTCTGCAGGCAGAGCTCAGCTCCAAGCACAGGAACAAGCCCAGCGCCTCCTCCTCACCCATCCCCTGCTCCTACAGCTGGGATGGCACCAGCACATCTCCTGACAGCTTCTCCTCCCTTTAGAGCACGCACCCACCATGTGTTTCAAGGCAACACTAAAACAGGATTGCAAAGTCAAAGAACATGTACCTGGATGCGCAGGGCAGCCACGGGAAATGCAGCCTCCCGAGGGAGGGGTCTCCTCTGCACTGGTTCCTGCAGGGCTCTGGCTCCTTAAATAGCCCACGCTCAGCGTGGGGGCCCCGTCACAATGGGTGTCTCCACAGCGACCGCCAGGGCTTTGTGATGGCTTCAGAACATGCAACTCTGTCTGAGGACAGGTGAGCAGTCAACAGAGAGTTGATGGGTCAGGTTTAAAGGGAGAACAGCCATGGGAGACATTACTGTGGGCATCTGCTAGAGACCACCTGATCAAGAGGACTCTGTGGATGAAGCACTCTACAGACAGATAGGAAGAGCCTCACGCTCGCAGGCCCTTGTTCTCATGGGGGACTTCAACCACCCTGACGTCTGTTGGAGCAATGCTACGGCCCAGCACAAGCAATCCAGGAGGTTCCTCGATTGTGTGGAAGATAACTTCCTTCTGCAAGTAATAGAGGAGCCGACAAGGAGGGGTGCCATGCCAGACCTCATGCTCACCAACAGGGAAGGGCTCATTGGAAATGTGACACTCCAGAGCAGCCTTGGTTGCAGCCATCATGAGATGGTCGAATTTGAGATCCTCAGCACAGTGAGAAGAGCGTGCAGCGAGCTCACTGCCCTGGACTTCAAGAGAGCAGACTTTGGCCTCTTCAGGAACCTGCTTAGGGTACTTTATAACTAAAGGCTACAATGGTGACTTTAGGAATAGAGACAAATATAACCTAACCCTAACCCTAACCCTAACACTAACCCTAAACCCCTAACCCTAACCCTAACCCTAACACTAACCCCTAACCCCTAACCCTAACCCTAACCCTAACCCTAACCCCTAACCCCTAACCCTAACCCTAACCCTAACCCTAACCCCTAACCCTAACCCTAACAGTAACCCTAACCCCCTAACCCTAACCCCCTAACCCTAACCCTAACACCCTAACCCTAACCCTAACCCTAACCCTCATCATCCTCCTTATCTACACAGAGAAACCAAGGGAGTCCCCCTGACAGATCCCATGGACTGTCCGAGGCAGCAGGCTCTGACTGGGAGGTAGAAGTTCTCCTGCCCTGACACCTTCTCAGCACCTCTGACACCAGCAGCTCCTGCACACAGAAGGCTCCTGCTTCGCCCCCAGCACCTCTGCAGGCAGAGCTCAGCTCCAAGCACAGGAACAAGCCCAGCGCCTCCTCCTCACCCATCCCCTGCTCCTACAGCTGGGATGGCACCAGCACATCTCCTGACAGCTTCTCCTCCCTTTAGAGCACGCACCCACCATGTGTTTCAAGGCAACACTAAAACAGGATTGCAAAGTCAAAGAACATGTACCTGGATGCGCAGGGCAGCCACGGGAAATGCAGCCTCCCGAGGGAGGGGTCTCCTCTGCACTGGTTCCTGCAGGGCTCTGGCTCCTTAAATAGCCCACGCTCAGCGTGGGGGCCCCGTCACAATGGGTGTCTCCACAGCGACCGCCAGGGCTTTGTGATGGCTTCAGAACATGCAACTCTGTCTGAGGACAGGTGAGCAGTCAACAGAGAGTTGATGGGTCAGGTTTAAAGGGAGAACAGCCATGGGAGACATTACTGTGGGCATCTGCTAGAGACCACCTGATCAAGAGGACTCTGTGGATGAAGCACTCTACAGACAGATAGGAAGAGCCTCACGCTCGCAGGCCCTTGTTCTCATGGGGGACTTCAACCACCCTGACGTCTGTTGGAGCAATGCTACGGCCCAGCACAAGCAATCCAGGAGGTTCCTCGATTGTGTGGAAGATAACTTCCTTCTGCAAGTAATAGAGGAGCCGACAAGGAGGGGTGCCATGCCAGACCTCATGCTCACCAACAGGGAAGGGCTCATTGGAAATGTGACACTCCAGAGCAGCCTTGGTTGCAGCCATCATGAGATGGTCGAATTTGAGATCCTCAGCACAGTGAGAAGAGCGTGCAGCGAGCTCACTGCCCTGGACTTCAAGAGAGCAGACTTTGGCCTCTTCAGGAACCTGCTTAGGGTACTTTATAACTAAAGGCTACAATGGTGACTTTAGGAATAGAGACAAATATAACCTAACCCTAACCCTAACCCTAACACTAACCCTAAACCCCTAACCCTAACCCTAACCCTAACACTAACCCCTAACCCCTAACCCTAACCTTAACCCTAACCCTAACCCCTAACCCCTAACCCTAACCCTAACCCTAACCCCTAACCCTAACCCTAACAGTAACCCTAACCCCCTAACCCTAACCCCCTAACCCTAACCCTAACACCCTAACCCTAACCCTAACCCTAACCCTCATCATCCTCCTTATCTACACAGAGAAACCAAGGGAGTCCCCCTGACAGATCCCATGGACTGTCCGAGGCAGCAGGCTCTGACTGGGAGGTAGAAGTTCTCCTGCCCTGACACCTTCTCAGCACCTCTGACACCAGCAGCTCCTGCACACAGAAGGCTCCTGCTTCGCCCCCAGCACCTCTGCAGGCAGAGCTCAGCTCCAAGCACAGGAACAAGCCCAGCGCCTCCTCCTCACCCATCCCCTGCTCCTACAGCTGGGATGGCACCAGCACATCTCCTGACAGCTTCTCCTCCCTTTAGAGCACGCACCCACCATGTGTTTCAAGGCAACACTAAAACAGGATTGCAAAGTCAAAGAACATGTACCTGGATGCGCAGGGCAGCCACGGGAAATGCAGCCTCCCGAGGGAGGGGTCTCCTCTGCACTGGTTCCTGCAGGGCTCTGGCTCCTTAAATAGCCCACGCTCAGCGTGGGGGCCCCGTCACAATGGGTGTCTCCACAGCGACCGCCAGGGCTTTGTGATGGCTTCAGAACATGCAACTCTGTCTGAGGACAGGTGAGCAGTCAACAGAGAGTTGATGGGTCAGGTTTAAAGGGAGAACAGCCATGGGAGACATTACTGTGGGCATCTGCTAGAGACCACCTGATCAAGAGGACTCTGTGGATGAAGCACTCTACAGACAGATAGGAAGAGCCTCACGCTCGCAGGCCCTTGTTCTCATGGGGGACTTCAACCACCCTGACGTCTGTTGGAGCAATGCTACGGCCCAGCACAAGCAATCCAGGAGGTTCCTCGATTGTGTGGAAGATAACTTCCTTCTGCAAGTAATAGAGGAGCCGACAAGGAGGGGTGCCATGCCAGACCTCATGCTCACCAACAGGGAAGGGCTCATTGGAAATGTGACACTCCAGAGCAGCCTTGGTTGCAGCCATCATGAGATGGTCGAATTTGAGATCCTCAGCACAGTGAGAAGAGCGTGCAGCGAGCTCACTGCCCTGGACTTCAAGAGAGCAGACTTTGGCCTCTTCAGGAACCTGCTTAGGAAGGTTCCATGGGATATAGCCCTAGAGGGCAGGGGAGCCCAAGGTTGTTGGTTGATATTCAAGGATCTCCTACTACAAGCTCAAGAGTATTGCATCGCAACTAGAAGGAAGTGCAGCAGGACGGCCAGGAGACCTGACTGGATGGATAAGGAGCTGCTGAGGAAACTTGGAAGGAAAAAAAAGGCTTATAAAAGGTGGAAGCAAGGACAGGCAGTCTGGGAAGAATACAGGGATGTTGTCTGAGAAGCTATGGACCAGGTTAGGAAAGCTAAGGCCCAGTTAGAATTAAACTTGGCTAGGGGTGTGAAAGATAACAGGAAGGGATTCTATAGTTACATTGCAAATGAAAGATAGGGTAGGGACAACGTAGGCCCCCTCCAGAAACTATCAAGAGAACTGGCTACCCTAGATTTGCAGACGGCTGAGGTTCTTCATGACTTCTTTGCCTCTGTCTTCACTGGCAAAGGCTCTGACCGCACCACCCAAGTCTTGGAATGCAGACACAGGGAATGTGAGAATAAAGACCCTAGGCCCACTGTAGGAGAGGATCTGGTTTGAGACCATCCTAAAAACCTAAACGTACACAAGTCCATGGGACCTGGACATCCATCTGCGGGTCCTGAAGGAGCTGGCAAATGAAGTTGCTAAGACACTGGCCATCATATTTGAAAAATCATGGCACTCAGGTGAAGTTCCTGATGACTGGAGAAAGGGAAATATGACCCCATTTTTCAAGAAGGGGAAAATGGATGAGCCAGGGAATTACAGACCAGTCAGTCTCACCTTTCCTCAGTCCTCAGTCTCCTCTCAGCACCTGAGGTTCACGGACTCAATCCAAATACACCATGGGGCTCATGAAAACCTTTGGGATTTGTCAAGCCTTGCAGATTGCACAGCACATTTTAGGATTCCGAGTGCAGGAAGATTGCAAAGGGCAACGGATAAAAGTTATTTTGAATTTTTTTTTCTTACTTTTCAGTTTAGAAATTTCTGTGACTTCGGGAATGCCTGGCACAGGGATCACTAGAACCTGCCAGCACCCCTCCTGCCTTCCGCAATGCCCAGTGGGCTTGCGTGGGCCTTGACTGTCCCCTTGTGCTGAGCTCCCAGTGACAGATTTACAGGAGGGTGAAAATTTCTGAAACCGTTCTAGCAGTGATTATATTTGAAAAGTTTGTAGTTTGCAAAGAAAGACTTTGTACATATGTTAAAATTTTGTAACTTTGCTGTTCTGTATTTTAGGTACTGTTCCAGTAGGTGATTGTGTTTAGAAATCATAAATCAATAGAGAAGCTTCATACGCTGAATACTGCAGTTGTGTGGGTTTGTATCTTAGGTACTTTATAACTAAAGGCTACAATGGTGACTTTAGGAATAGAGACAAATATAACCTAACCCTAACCCTAACCCTAACCCTAACCCTAACGCCGTAACCCTAACCCTAACCCTAACCCTAACCCTAACCCTAACCCCTAACCCTAACCCTAACCCTAAACCCTAACCCCTAACCCCTAACCCTAACCCTAACCCTAACCCCTAACCCTAACCCCTAACCCTAACCCTAACAGTAACCCTAACCCCCTAACCCTAACCCCCTAACCCTAACCCTAACACCCTAACCCTAACCCTAACCCTAACCCTCATCATCCTCCTTATCTACACAGAGAAACCAAGGGAGTCCCCCTGACAGATCCCATGGACTGTCCGAGGCAGCAGGCTCTGACTGGGAGGTAGAAGTTCTCCTGCCCTGACACCTTCTCAGCACCTCTGACACCAGCAGCTCCTGCACACAGAAGGCTCCTGCTTCGCCCCCAGCACCTCTGCAGGCAGAGCTCAGCTCCAAGCACAGGAACAAGCCCAGCGCCTCCTCCTCACCCATCCCCTGCTCCTACAGCTGGGATGGCACCAGCACATCTCCTGACAGCTTCTCCTCCCTTTAGAGCACGCACCCACCATGTGTTTCAAGGCAACACTAAAACAGGATTGCAAAGTCAAAGAACATGTACCTGGATGCGCAGGGCAGCCACGGGAAATGCAGCCTCCCGAGGGAGGGGTCTCCTCTGCACTGGTTCCTGCAGGGCTCTGGCTCCTTAAATAGCCCACGCTCAGCGTGGGGGCCCCGTCACAATGGGTGTCTCCACAGCGACCGCCAGGGCTTTGTGATGGCTTCAGAACATGCAACTCTGTCTGAGGACAGGTGAGCAGTCAACAGAGAGTTGATGGGTCAGGTTTAAAGGGAGAACAGCCATGGGAGACATTACTGTGGGCATCTGCTAGAGACCACCTGATCAAGAGGACTCTGTGGATGAAGCACTCTACAGACAGATAGGAAGAGCCTCACGCTCGCAGGCCCTTGTTCTCATGGGGGACTTCAACCACCCTGACGTCTGTTGGAGCAATGCTACGGCCCAGCACAAGCAATCCAGGAGGTTCCTCGATTGTGTGGAAGATAACTTCCTTCTGCAAGTAATAGAGGAGCCGACAAGGAGGGGTGCCATGCCAGACCTCATGCTCACCAACAGGGAAGGGCTCATTGGAAATGTGACACTCCAGAGCAGCCTTGGTTGCAGCCATCATGAGATGGTCGAATTTGAGATCCTCAGCACAGTGAGAAGAGCGTGCAGCGAGCTCACTGCCCTGGACTTCAAGAGAGCAGACTTTGGCCTCTTCAGGAACCTGCTTAGGGTACTTTATAACTAAAGGCTACAATGGTGACTTTAGGAATAGAGACAAATATAACCTAACCCTAACCCTAACCCTAACACTAACCCTAAACCCCTAACCCTAACCCTAACCCTAACACTAACCCCTAACCCCTAACCCTAACCCTAACCCTAACCCCTAACCCCTAACCCTAACCCTAACCCTAACCCTAACCCTAACCCTAACCCCTAACCCTAACCCTAACAGTAACCCTAACCCCCTAACCCTAACCCCCTAACCCTAACCCTAACACCCTAACCCTAACCCTAACCCTCATCATCCTCCTTATCTACACAGAGAAACCAAGGGAGTCCCCCTGACAGATCCCATGGACTGTCCGAGGCAGCAGGCTCTGACTGGGAGGTAGAAGTTCTCCTGCCCTGACACCTTCTCAGCACCTCTGACACCAGCAGCTCCTGCACACAGAAGGCTCCTGCTTCGCCCCCAGCACCTCTGCAGGCAGAGCTCAGCTCCAAGCACAGGAACAAGCCCAGCGCCTCCTCCTCACCCATCCCCTGCTCCTACAGCTGGGATGGCACCAGCACATCTCCTGACAGCTTCTCCTCCCTTTAGAGCACGCACCCACCATGTGTTTCAAGGCAACACTAAAACAGGATTGCAAAGTCAAAGAACATGTACCTGGATGCGCAGGGCAGCCACGGGAAATGCAGCCTCCCGAGGGAGGGGTCTCCTCTGCACTGGTTCCTGCAGGGCTCTGGCTCCTTAAATAGCCCACGCTCAGCGTGGGGGCCCCGTCACAATGGGTGTCTCCACAGCGACCGCCAGGGCTTTGTGATGGCTTCAGAACATGCAACTCTGTCTGAGGACAGGTGAGCAGTCAACAGAGAGTTGATGGGTCAGGTTTAAAGGGAGAACAGCCATGGGAGACATTACTGTGGGCATCTGCTAGAGACCACCTGATCAAGAGGACTCTGTGGATGAAGCACTCTACAGACAGATAGGAAGAGCCTCACGCTCGCAGGCCCTTGTTCTCATGGGGGACTTCAACCACCCTGACGTCTGTTGGAGCAATGCTACGGCCCAGCACAAGCAATCCAGGAGGTTCCTCGATTGTGTGGAAGATAACTTCCTTCTGCAAGTAATAGAGGAGCCGACAAGGAGGGGTGCCATGCCAGACCTCATGCTCACCAACAGGGAAGGGCTCATTGGAAATGTGACACTCCAGAGCAGCCTTGGTTGCAGCCATCATGAGATGGTCGAATTTGAGATCCTCAGCACAGTGAGAAGAGCGTGCAGCGAGCTCACTGCCCTGGACTTCAAGAGAGCAGACTTTGGCCTCTTCAGGAACCTGCTTAGGAAGGTTCCATGGGATATAGCCCTAGAGGGCAGGGGAGCCCAAGGTTGTTGGTTGATATTCAAGGATCTCCTACTACAAGCTCAAGAGTATTGCATCGCAACTAGAAGGAAGTGCAGCAGGACGGCCAGGAGACCTGACTGGATGGATAAGGAGCTGCTGAGGAAACTTGGAAGGAAAAAAAAGGCTTATAAAAGGTGGAAGCAAGGACAGGCAGTCTGGGAAGAATACAGGGATGTTGTCTGAGAAGCTATGGACCAGGTTAGGAAAGCTAAGGCCCAGTTAGAATTAAACTTGGCTAGGGGTGTGAAAGATAACAGGAAGGGATTCTATAGTTACATTGCAAATGAAAGATAGGGTAGGGACAACGTAGGCCCCCTCCAGAAACTATCAAGAGAACTGGCTACCCTAGATTTGCAGACGGCTGAGGTTCTTCATGACTTCTTTGCCTCTGTCTTCACTGGCAAAGGCTCTGACCGCACCACCCAAGTCTTGGAATGCAGACACAGGGAATGTGAGAATAAAGACCCTAGGCCCACTGTAGGAGAGGATCTGGTTTGAGACCATCCTAAAAACCTAAACGTACACAAGTCCATGGGACCTGGACATCCATCTGCGGGTCCTGAAGGAGCTGGCAAATGAAGTTGCTAAGACACTGGCCATCATATTTGAAAAATCATGGCACTCAGGTGAAGTTCCTGATGACTGGAGAAAGGGAAATATGACCCCATTTTTCAAGAAGGGGAAAATGGATGAGCCAGGGAATTACAGACCAGTCAGTCTCACCTTTCCTCAGTCCTCAGTCTCCTCTCAGCACCTGAGGTTCACGGACTCAATCCAAATACACCATGGGGCTCATGAAAACCTTTGGGATTTGTCAAGCCTTGCAGATTGCACAGCACATTTTAGGATTCCGAGTGCAGGAAGATTGCAAAGGGCAACGGATAAAAGTTATTTTGAATTTTTTTTTCTTACTTTTCAGTTTAGAAATTTCTGTGACTTCGGGAATGCCTGGCACAGGGATCACTAGAACCTGCCAGCACCCCTCCTGCCTTCCGCAATGCCCAGTGGGCTTGCGTGGGCCTTGACTGTCCCCTTGTGCTGAGCTCCCAGTGACAGATTTACAGGAGGGTGAAAATTTCTGAAACCGTTCTAGCAGTGATTATATTTGAAAAGTTTGTAGTTTGCAAAGAAAGCCTTTGTACATATGTTAAAATTTTGTAACTTTGCTGTTCTGTATTTTAGGTACTGTTCCAGTAGGTGATTGTGTTTAGAAATCATAAATCAATAGAGAAGCTTCATAAGCTGAATACTGCAGTTGTGTGGGTTTGTATCTTAGGTACTTTATAACTAAAGGCTACAATGGTGACTTTAGGAATAGAGACAAATATAACCTAACCCTAACCCTAACCCTAACCCTAACCCTAAACCCCTAACCCTAACCCTAACCCTAACACTAACCCCTAACCCCTAACCCTAACCCTAACAGTAACCCTAACCCCCTAACCCTAACCCCCTAACCCTAACCCTAACACCCTAACCCTAACCCTAACCCTAACCCTAACCCTCATCATCCTCCTTATCTACACAGAGAAACCAAGGGAGTCCCCCTGAGAGATCCCATGGACTGTCCGAGGCAGCAGGCTCTGACTGGGAGGTAGAAGTTCTCCTGCCCTGACACCTTCTCAGCACCTCTGACACCAGCAGCTCCTGCACACAGAAGGCTCCTGCTTCGCCCCCAGCACCTCTGCAGGCAGAGCTCAGCTCCAAGCACAGGAACAAGCCCAGCGCCTCCTCCTCACCCATCCCCTGCTCCTACAGCTGGGATGGCACCAGCACATCTCCTGACAGCTTCTCCTCCCTTTAGAGCACGCACCCACCATGTGTTTCAAGGCAACACTAAAACAGGATTGCAAAGTCAAAGAACATGTACCTGGATGCGCAGGGCAGGCACGGGAAATGCAGCCTCCCGAGGGAGGGGTCTCCTCTGCACTGGTTCCT
Source organism: Psittacula echo (assembly GCF_963264785.1). NCBI lineage: Eukaryota > Metazoa > Chordata > Aves > Psittaciformes > Psittacidae > Psittacula > Psittacula echo. The sequence continues at coordinate 737,505 of NW_027664267.1, forward strand.
GCAGGGCTCTGGCTCCTTAAATAGCCCACGCTCAGCGTGGGGGCCCCGTCACAATGGGTGTCTCCACAGCGACCGCCAGGGCTTTGTGATGGCTTCAGAACATGCAACTCTGTCTGAGGACAGGTGAGCAGTCAACAGAGAGTTGATGGGTCAGGTTTAAAGGGAGAACAGCCATGGGAGACATTACTGTGGGCATCTGCTAGAGACCACCTGATCAAGAGGACTCTGTGGATGAAGCACTCTACAGACAGATAGGAAGAGCCTCACGCTCGCAGGCCCTTGTTCTCATGGGGGACTTCAACCACCCTGACATCTGTTGGAGCAATGCTACGGCCCAGCACAAGCAATCCAGGAGGTTCCTCGATTGTGTGGAAGATAACTTCCTTCTGCAAGTAATAGAGGAGCCGACAAGGAGGGGTGCCATGCCAGACCTCATGCTCACCAACAGGGAAGGGCTCATTGGAAATGTGACACTCCAGAGCAGGCTTGGTTGCAGCGATCATGAGATGGTCGAATTTGAGATCCTCAGCACAGTGAGAAGAGCGTGCAGCGAGCTCACTGCCCTGGACTTCAAAAGAGCAGACTTTGGCCTCTTCAGGAACCTGCTTAGGGTACTTTATAACTAAAGGCTACAATGGTGACTTTAGGAATAGAGACAAATATAACCTAACCCTAACCCTAACCCTAACACTAACCCTAAACCCCTAACCCTAACCCTAACCCTAACACTAACCCCTAACCCCTAACCCTAACCCTAACCCTAACCCTAACCCCTAACCCCTAACCCTAACCCTAACCCTAACCCTAACCCCTAACCCTAACCCTAACAGTAACCCTAACCCCCTAACCCTAACCCCCTAACCCTAACCCTAACCCCCTAACCCTAACCCTAACCCTAACCCTCATCATCCTCCTTATCTACACAGAGAAACCAAGGGAGTCCCCCTGAGAGATCCCATGGACTGTCCGAGGCAGCAGGCTCTGACTGGGAGGTAGAAGTTCTCCTGCCCTGACACCTTCTCAGCACCTCTGACACCAGCAGCTCCTGCACACAGAAGGCTCCTGCTTCGCCCCCAGCACCTCTGCAGGCAGAGCTCAGCTCCAAGCACAGGAACAAGCCCAGCGCCTCCTCCTCACCCATCCCCTGCTCCTACAGCTGGGATGGCACCAGCACATCTCCTGACAGCTTCTCCTCCCTTTAGAGCACGCACCCACCATGTGTTTCAAGGCAACACTAAAACAGGATTGCAAAGTCAAAGAACATGTACCTGGATGCGCAGGGCAGGCACGGGAAATGCAGCCTCCCGAGGGAGGGGTCTCCTCTGCACTGGTTCCTGCAGGGCTCTGGCTCCTTAAATAGCCCACGCTCAGCGTGGGGGCCCCGTCACAATGGGTGTCTCCACAGCGACCGCCAGGGCTTTGTGATGGCTTCAGAACATGCAACTCTGTCTGAGGACAGGTGAGCAGTCAACAGAGAGTTGATGGGTCAGGTTTAAAGGGAGAACAGCCATGGGAGACATTACTGTGGGCATCTGCTAGAGACCACCTGATCAAGAGGACTCTGTGGATGAAGCACTCTACAGACAGATAGGAAGAGCCTCACGCTCGCAGGCCCTTGTTCTCATGGGGGACTTCAACCACCCTGACGTCTGTTGGAGCAATGCTACGGCCCAGCACAAGCAATCCAGGAGGTTCCTCGATTGTGTGGAAGATAACTTCCTTCTGCAAGTAATAGAGGAGCCGACAAGGAGGGGTGCCATGCCAGACCTCATGCTCACCAACAGGGAAGGGCTCATTGGAAATGTGACACTCCAGAGCAGCCTTGGTTGCAGCCATCATGAGATGGTCGAATTTGAGATCCTCAGCACAGTGAGAAGAGCGTGCAGCGAGCTCACTGCCCTGGACTTCAAGAGAGCAGACTTTGGCCTCTTCAGGAACCTGCTTAGGAAGGTTCCATGGGATATAGCCCTAGAGGGCAGGGGAGCCCAAGGTTGTTGGTTGATATTCAAGGATCTCCTACTACAAGCTCAAGAGTATTGCATCGCAACTAGAAGGAAGTGCAGCAGGACGGCCAGGAGACCTGACTGGATGGATAAGGAGCTGCTGAGGAAACTTGGAAGGAAAAAAAAGGCTTATAAAAGGTGGAAGCAAGGACAGGCAGTCTGGGAAGAATACAGGGATGTTGTCTGAGAAGCTATGGACCAGGTTAGGAAAGCTAAGGCCCAGTTAGAATTAAACTTGGCTAGGGGTGTGAAAGATAACAGGAAGGGATTCTATAGTTACATTGCAAATGAAAGATAGGGTAGGGACAACGTAGGCCCCCTCCAGAAACTATCAAGAGAACTGGCTACCCTAGATTTGCAGACGGCTGAGGTTCTTCATGACTTCTTTGCCTCTGTCTTCACTGGCAAAGGCTCTGACCGCACCACCCAAGTCTTGGAATGCAGACACAGGGAATGTGAGAATAAAGACCCTAGGCCCACTGTAGGAGAGGATCTGGTTTGAGACCATCCTAAAAACCTAAACGTACACAAGTCCATGGGACCTGGACATCCATCTGCGGGTCCTGAAGGAGCTGGCAAATGAAGTTGCTAAGACACTGGCCATCATATTTGAAAAATCATGGCACTCAGGTGAAGTTCCTGATGACTGGAGAAAGGGAAATATGACCCCATTTTTCAAGAAGGGGAAAATGGATGAGCCAGGGAATTACAGACCAGTCAGTCTCACCTTTCCTCAGTCCTCAGTCTCCTCTCAGCACCTGAGGTTCACGGACTCAATCCAAATACACCATGGGGCTCATGAAAACCTTTGGGATTTGTCAAGCCTTGCAGATTGCACAGCACATTTTAGGATTCCGAGTGCAGGAAGATTGCAAAGGGCAACGGATAAAAGTTATTTTGAATTTTTTTTTCTTACTTTTCAGTTTAGAAATTTCTGTGACTTCGGGAATGCCTGGCACAGGGATCACTAGAACCTGCCAGCACCCCTCCTGCCTTCCGCAATGCCCAGTGGGCTTGCGTGGGCCTTGACTGTCCCCTTGTGCTGAGCTCCCAGTGACAGATTTACAGGAGGGTGAAAATTTCTGAAACCGTTCTAGCAGTGATTATATTTGAAAAGTTTGTAGTTTGCAAAGAAAGCCTTTGTACATATGTTAAAATTTTGTAACTTTGCTGTTCTGTATTTTAGGTACTGTTCCAGTAGGTGATTGTGTTTAGAAATCATAAATCAATAGAGAAGCTTCATACGCTGAATACTGCAGTTGTGTGGGTTTGTATCTTAGGTACTTTATAACTAAAGGCTACAATGGTGACTTTAGGAATAGAGACAAATATAACCTAACCCTAACCCTAACCCTAACCCTAACCCTAACGCCGTAACCCTAACCCTAACCCTAACCCTAACCCTAACCCTAACCCCTAACCCTAACCCTAACCCTAACCCTAACCCCTAACCCCTAACCCTAACCCTAACCCTAACCCTAACCCCTAACCCTAACCCTAACAGTAACCCTAACCCCCTAACCCTAACCCCCTAACCCTAACCCTAACACCCTAACCCTAACCCTAACCCTAACCCTCATCATCCTCCTTATCTACACAGAGAAACCAAGGGAGTCCCCCTGACAGATCCCATGGACTGTCCGAGGCAGCAGGCTCTGACTGGGAGGTAGAAGTTCTCCTGCCCTGACACCTTCTCAGCACCTCTGACACCAGCAGCTCCTGCACACAGAAGGCTCCTGCTTCGCCCCCAGCACCTCTGCAGGCAGAGCTCAGCTCCAAGCACAGGAACAAGCCCAGCGCCTCCTCCTCACCCATCCCCTGCTCCTACAGCTGGGATGGCACCAGCACATCTCCTGACAGCTTCTCCTCCCTTTAGAGCACGCACCCACCATGTGTTTCAAGGCAACACTAAAACAGGATTGCAAAGTCAAAGAACATGTACCTGGATGCGCAGGGCAGCCACGGGAAATGCAGCCTCCCGAGGGAGGGGTCTCCTCTGCACTGGTTCCTGCAGGGCTCTGGCTCCTTAAATAGCCCACGCTCAGCGTGGGGGCCCCGTCACAATGGGTGTCTCCACAGCGACCGCCAGGGCTTTGTGATGGCTTCAGAACATGCAACTCTGTCTGAGGACAGGTGAGCAGTCAACAGAGAGTTGATGGGTCAGGTTTAAAGGGAGAACAGCCATGGGAGACATTACTGTGGGCATCTGCTAGAGACCACCTGATCAAGAGGACTCTGTGGATGAAGCACTCTACAGACAGATAGGAAGAGCCTCACGCTCGCAGGCCTTTGTTCTCATGGGGGACTTCAACCACCCTGACATCTGTTGGAGCAATGCTACGGCCCAGCACAAGCAATCCAGGAGGTTCCTCGATTGTGTGGAAGATAACTTCCTTCTGCAAGTAATAGAGGAGCCGACAAGGAGGGGTGCCATGCCAGACCTCATGCTCACCAACAGGGAAGGGCTCATTGGAAATGTGACACTCCAGAGCAGCCTTGGTTGCAGCCATCATGAGATGGTCGAATTTGAGATCCTCAGCACAGTGAGAAGAGCGTGCAGCGAGCTCACTGCCCTGGACTTCAAGAGAGCAGACTTTGGCCTCTTCAGGAACCTGCTTAGGGTACTTTATAACTAAAGGCTACAATGGTGACTTTAGGAATAGAGACAAATATAACCTAACCCTAACCCTAACCCTAACACTAACCCTAAACCCCTAACCCTAACCCTAACCCTAACACTAACCCCTAACCCCTAACCCTAACCCTAACCCTAACCCTAACCCCTAACCCCTAACCCTAACCCTAACCCTAACCCTAACCCCTAACCCTAACCCTAACAGTAACCCTAACCCCCTAACCCTAACCCCCTAACCCTAACCCTAACCCCCTAACCCTAACCCTAACCCTAACCCTCATCATCCTCCTTATCTACACAGAGAAACCAAGGGAGTCCCCCTGACAGATCCCATGGACTGTCCGAGGCAGCAGGCTCTGACTGGGAGGTAGAAGTTCTCCTGCCCTGACACCTTCTCAGCACCTCTGACACCAGCAGCTCCTGCACACAGAAGGCTCCTGCTTCGCCCCCAGCACCTCTGCAGGCAGAGCTCAGCTCCAAGCACAGGAACAAGCCCAGCGCCTCCTCCTCACCCATCCCCTGCTCCTACAGCTGGGATGGCACCAGCACATCTCCTGACAGCTTCTCCTCCCTTTAGAGCACGCACCCACCATGTGTTTCAAGGCAACACTAAAACAGGATTGCAAAGTCAAAGAACATGTACCTGGATGCGCAGGGCAGCCACGGGAAATGCAGCCTCCCGAGGGAGGGGTCTCCTCTGCACTGGTTCCTGCAGGGCTCTGGCTCCTTAAATAGCCCACGCTCAGCGTGGGGGCCCCGTCACAATGGGTGTCTCCACAGCGACCGCCAGGGCTTTGTGATGGCTTCAGAACATGCAACTCTGTCTGAGGACAGGTGAGCAGTCAACAGAGAGTTGATGGGTCAGGTTTAAAGGGAGAACAGCCATGGGAGACATTACTGTGGGCATCTGCTAGAGACCACCTGATCAAGAGGACTCTGTGGATGAAGCACTCTACAGACAGATAGGAAGAGCCTCACGCTCGCAGGCCCTTGTTCTCATGGGGGACTTCAACCACCCTGACGTCTGTTGGAGCAATGCTACGGCCCAGCACAAGCAATCCAGGAGGTTCCTCGATTGTGTGGAAGATAACTTCCTTCTGCAAGTAATAGAGGAGCCGACAAGGAGGGGTGCCATGCCAGACCTCATGCTCACCAACAGGGAAGGGCTCATTGGAAATGTGACACTCCAGAGCAGCCTTGGTTGCAGCCATCATGAGATGGTCGAATTTGAGATCCTCAGCACAGTGAGAAGAGCGTGCAGCGAGCTCACTGCCCTGGACTTCAAGAGAGCAGACTTTGGCCTCTTCAGGAACCTGCTTAGGAAGGTTCCATGGGATATAGCCCTAGAGGGCAGGGGAGCCCAAGGTTGTTGGTTGATATTCAAGGATCTCCTACTACAAGCTCAAGAGTATTGCATCGCAACTAGAAGGAAGTGCAGCAGGACGGCCAGGAGACCTGACTGGATGGATAAGGAGCTGCTGAGGAAACTTGGAAGGAAAAAAAAGGCTTATAAAAGGTGGAAGCAAGGACAGGCAGTCTGGGAAGAATACAGGGATGTTGTCTGAGAAGCTATGGACCAGGTTAGGAAAGCTAAGGCCCAGTTAGAATTAAACTTGGCTAGGGGTGTGAAAGATAACAGGAAGGGATTCTATAGTTACATTGCAAATGAAAGATAGGGTAGGGACAATGTAGGCCCCCTCCAGAAACTATCAAGAGAACTGGCTACCCTAGATTTGCAGACGGCTGAGGTTCTTCATGACTTCTTTGCCTCTGTCTTCACTGGCAAAGGCTCTGACCGCACCACCCAAGTCTTGGAATGCAGACCCAGGGAATGTGAGAATAAAGACCCTAGGCCCACTGTAGGAGAGGATCTGGTTTGAGACCATCCTAAAAACCTAAACGTACACAAGTCCATGGGACCTGGACATCCATCTGCGGGTCCTGAAGGAGCTGGCAAATGAAGTTGCTAAGACACTGGCCATCATATTTGAAAAATCATGGCACTCAGGTGAAGTTCCTGATGACTGGAGAAAGGGAAATATGACCCCATTTTTCAAGAAGGGGAAAATGGATGAGCCAGGGAATTACAGACCAGTCAGTCTCACCTTTCCTCAGTCCTCAGTCTCCTCTCAGCACCTGAGGTTCACGGACTCAATCCAAATACACCATGGGGCTCATGAAAACCTTTGGGATTTGTCAAGCCTTGCAGATTGCACAGCACATTTTAGGATTCCGAGTGCAGGAAGATTGCAAAGGGCAACGGATAAAAGTTATTTTGAATTTTTTTTTCTTACTTTTCAGTTTAGAAATTTCTGTGACTTCGGGAATGCCTGGCACAGGGATCACTAGAACCTGCCAGCACCCCTCCTGCCTTCCGCAATGCCCAGTGGGCTTGCGTGGGCCTTGACTGTCCCCTTGTGCTGAGCTCCCAGTGACAGATTTACAGGAGGGTGAAAATTTCTGAAACCGTTCTAGCAGTGATTATATTTGAAAAGTTTGTAGTTTGCAAAGAAAGCCTTTGTACATATGTTAAAATTTTGTAACTTTGCTGTTCTGTATTTTAGGTACTGTTCCAGTAGGTGATTGTGTTTAGAAATCATAAATCAATAGAGAAGCTTCATAAGCTGAATACTGCAGTTGTGTGGGTTTGTATCTTAGGTACTTTATAACTAAAGGCTACAATGGTGACTTTAGGAATAGAGACAAATATAACCTAACCCTAACCCTAACCCTAACACTAACCCTAAACCCCTAACCCTAACCCTAACCCTAACACTAACCCCTAACCCCTAACCCTAACCCTAACAGTAACCCTAACCCCCTAACCCTAACCCCCTAACCCTAACCCTAACACCCTAACCCTAACCCTAACCCTAACCCTCATCATCCTCCTTATCTACACAGAGAAACCAAGGGAGTCCCCCTGACAGATCCCATGGACTGTCCGAGGCAGCAGGCTCTGACTGGGAGGTAGAAGTTCTCCTGCCCTGACACCTTCTCAGCACCTCTGACACCAGCAGCTCCTGCACACAGAAGGCTCCTGCTTCGCCCCCAGCACCTCTGCAGGCAGAGCTCAGCTCCAAGCACAGGAACAAGCCCAGCGCCTCCTCCTCACCCATCCCCTGCTCCTACAGCTGGGATGGCACCAGCACATCTCCTGACAGCTTCTCCTCCCTTTAGAGCACGCACCCACCATGTGTTTCAAGGCAACACTAAAACAGGATTGCAAAGTCAAAGAACATGTACCTGGATGCGCAGGGCAGGCACGGGAAATGCAGCCTCCCGAGGGAGGGGTCTCCTCTGCACTGGTTCCTGCAGGGCTCTGGCTCCTTAAATAGCCCACGCTCAGCGTGGGGGCCCCGTCACAATGGGTGTCTCCACAGCGACCGCCAGGGCTTTGTGATGGCTTCAGAACATGCAACTCTGTCTGAGGACAGGTGAGCAGTCAACAGAGAGTTGATGGGTCAGGTTTAAAGGGAGAACAGCCATGGGAGACATTACTGTGGGCATCTGCTAGAGACCACCTGATCAAGAGGACTCTGTGGATGAAGCACTCTACAGACAGATAGGAAGAGCCTCACGCTCGCAGGCCCTTGTTCTCATGGGGGACTTCAACCACCCTGACGTCTGTTGGAGCAATGCTACGGCCCAGCACAAGCAATCCAGGAGGTTCCTCGATTGTGTGGAAGATAACTTCCTTCTGCAAGTAATAGAGGAGCCGACAAGGAGGGGTGCCATGCCAGACCTCATGCTCACCAACAGGGAAGGGCTCATTGGAAATGTGACACTCCAGAGCAGCCTTGGTTGCAGCCATCATGAGATGGTCGAATTTGAGATCCTCAGCACAGTGAGAAGAGCGTGCAGCGAGCTCACTGCCCTGGACTTCAAGAGAGCAGACTTTGGCCTCTTCAGGAACCTGCTTAGGGTACTTTATAACTAAAGGCTACAATGGTGACTTTAGGAATAGAGACAAATATAACCTAACCCTAACCCTAACCCTAACACTAACCCTAAACCCCTAACCCTAACCCTAACCCTAACCCTAACACTAACCCCTAACCCCTAACCCTAACCCTAACCCTAACCCTAACCCCTAACCCCTAACCCTAACCCTAACCCTAACCCTAACCCCTAACCCTAACCCTAACAGTAACCCTAACCCCCTAACCCTAACCCCCTAACCCTAACCCTAACACCCTAACCCTAACCCTAACCCTAACCCTCATCATCCTCCTTATCTACACAGAGAAACCAAGGGAGTCCCCCTGACAGATCCCATGGACTGTCCGAGGCAGCAGGCTCTGACTGGGAGGTAGAAGTTCTCCTGCCCTGACACCTTCTCAGCACCTCTGACACCAGCAGCTCCTGCACACAGAAGGCTCCTGCTTCGCCCCCAGCACCTCTGCAGGCAGAGCTCAGCTCCAAGCACAGGAACAAGCCCAGCGCCTCCTCCTCACCCATCCCCTGCTCCTACAGCTGGGATGGCACCAGCACATCTCCTGACAGCTTCTCCTCCCTTTAGAGCACGCACCCACCATGTGTTTCAAGGCAACACTAAAACAGGATTGCAAAGTCAAAGAACATGTACCTGGATGCGCAGGGCAGCCACGGGAAATGCAGCCTCCCGAGGGAGGGGTCTCCTCTGCACTGGTTCCTGCAGGGCTCTGGCTCCTTAAATAGCCCACGCTCAGCGTGGGGGCCCCGTCACAATGGGTGTCTCCACAGCGACCGCCAGGGCTTTGTGATGGCTTCAGAACATGCAACTCTGTCTGAGGACAGGTGAGCAGTCAACAGAGAGTTGATGGGTCAGGTTTAAAGGGAGAACAGCCATGGGAGACATTACTGTGGGCATCTGCTAGAGACCACCTGATCAAGAGGACTCTGTGGATGAAGCACTCTACAGACAGATAGGAAGAGCCTCACGCTCGCAGGCCCTTGTTCTCATGGGGGACTTCAACCACCCTGACGTCTGTTGGAGCAATGCTACGGCCCAGCACAAGCAATCCAGGAGGTTCCTCGATTGTGTGGAAGATAACTTCCTTCTGCAAGTAATAGAGGAGCCGACAAGGAGGGGTGCCATGCCAGACCTCATGCTCACCAACAGGGAAGGGCTCATTGGAAATGTGACACTCCAGAGCAGCCTTGGTTGCAGCCATCATGAGATGGTCGAATTTGAGATCCTCAGCACAGTGAGAAGAGCGTGCAGCGAGCTCACTGCCCTGGACTTCAAGAGAGCAGACTTTGGCCTCTTCAGGAACCTGCTTAGGAAGGTTCCATGGGATATAGCCCTAGAGGGCAGGGGAGCCCAAGGTTGTTGGTTGATATTCAAGGATCTCCTACTACAAGCTCAAGAGTATTGCATCGCAACTAGAAGGAAGTGCAGCAGGACGGCCAGGAGACCTGACTGGATGGATAAGGAGCTGCTGAGGAAACTTGGAAGGAAAAAAAAGGCTTATAAAAGGTGGAAGCAAGGACAGGCAGTCTGGGAAGAATACAGGGATGTTGTCTGAGAAGCTATGGACCAGGTTAGGAAAGCTAAGGCCCAGTTAGAATTAAACTTGGCTAGGGGTGTGAAAGATAACAGGAAGGGATTCTATAGTTACATTGCAAATGAAAGATAGGGTAGGGACAACGTAGGCCCCCTCCAGAAACTATCAAGAGAACTGGCTACCCTAGATTTGCAGACGGCTGAGGTTCTTCATGACTTCTTTGCCTCTGTCTTCACTGGCAAAGGCTCTGACCGCACCACCCAAGTCTTGGAATGCAGACACAGGGAATGTGAGAATAAAGACCCTAGGCCCACTGTAGGAGAGGATCTGGTTTGAGACCATCCTAAAAACCTAAACGTACACAAGTCCATGGGACCTGGACATCCATCTGCGGGTCCTGAAGGAGCTGGCAAATGAAGTTGCTAAGACACTGGCCATCATATTTGAAAAATCATGGCACTCAGGTGAAGTTCCTGATGACTGGAGAAAGGGAAATATGACCCCATTTTTCAAGAAGGGGAAAATGGATGAGCCAGGGAATTACAGACCAGTCAGTCTCACCTTTCCTCAGTCCTCAGTCTCCTCTCAGCACCTGAGGTTCACGGACTCAATCCAAATACACCATGGGGCTCATGAAAACCTTTGGGATTTGTCAAGCCTTGCAGATTGCACAGCACATTTTAGGATTCCGAGTGCAGGAAGATTGCAAAGGGCAACGGATAAAAGTTATTTTGAATTTTTTTTTCTTACTTTTCAGTTTAGAAATTTCTGTGACTTCGGGAATGCCTGGCACAGGGATCACTAGAACCTGCCAGCACCCCTCCTGCCTTCCGCAATGCCCAGTGGGCTTGCGTGGGCCTTGACTGTCCCCTTGTGCTGAGCTCCCAGTGACAGATTTACAGGAGGGTGAAAATTTATGAAACCGTTCTAGCAGTGATTATATTTGAAAAGTTTGTAGTTTGCAAAGAAAGCCTTTGTACATATGTTAAAATTTTGTAACTTTGCTGTTCTGTATTTTAGGTACTGTTCCAGTAGGTGATTGTGTTTAGAAATCATAAATCAATAGAGAAGCTTCATAAGCTGAATACTGCAGTTGTGTGGGTTTGTATCTTAGGTACTTTATAACTAAAGGCTACAATGGTGACTTTAGGAATAGAGACAAATATAACCTAACCCTAACCCTAACCCTAACCCTAACCCTAAACCCCTAACCCTAACCCTAACCCTAACACTAACCCCTAACCCCTAACCCTAACCCTAACAGTAACCCTAACCCCCTAACCCTAACCCCCTAACCCTAACCCTAACACCCTAACCCTAACCCTAACCCTAACCCTCATCATCCTCCTTATCTACACAGAGAAACCAAGGGAGTCCCCCTGACAGATCCCATGGACTGTCCGAGGCAGCAGGCTCTGACTGGGAGGTAGAAGTTCTCCTGCCCTGACACCTTCTCAGCACCTCTGACACCAGCAGCTCCTGCACACAGAAGGCTCCTGCTTCGCCCCCAGCACCTCTGCAGGCAGAGCTCAGCTCCAAGCACAGGAACAAGCCCAGCGCCTCCTCCTCACCCATCCCCTGCTCCTACAGCTGGGATGGCACCAGCACATCTCCTGACAGCTTCTCCTCCCTTTAGAGCACGCACCCACCATGTGTTTCAAGGCAACACTAAAACAGGATTGCAAAGTCAAAGAACATGTACCTGGATGCGCAGGGCAGCCACGGGAAATGCAGCCTCCCGAGGGAGGGGTCTCCTCTGCACTGGTTCCTGCAGGGCTCTGGCTCCTTAAATAGCCCACGCTCAGCGTGGGGGCCCCGTCACAATGGGTGTCTCCACAGCGACCGCCAGGGCTTTGTGATGGCTTCAGAACATGCAACTCTGTCTGAGGACAGGTGAGCAGTCAACAGAGAGTTGATGGGTCAGGTTTAAAGGGAGAACAGCCATGGGAGACATTACTGTGGGCATCTGCTAGAGACCACCTGATCAAGAGGACTCTGTGGATGAAGCACTCTACAGACAGATAGGAAGAGCCTCACGCTCGCAGGCCCTTGTTCTCATGGGGGACTTCAACCACCCTGACGTCTGTTGGAGCAATGCTACGGCCCAGCACAAGCAATCCAGGAGGTTCCTCGATTGTGTGGAAGATAACTTCCTTCTGCAAGTAATAGAGGAGCCGACAAGGAGGGGTGCCATGCCAGACCTCATGCTCACCAACAGGGAAGGGCTCATTGGAAATGTGACACTCCAGAGCAGCCTTGGTTGCAGCCATCATGAGATGGTCGAATTTGAGATCCTCAGCACAGTGAGAAGAGCGTGCAGCGAGCTCACTGCCCTGGACTTCAAGAGAGCAGACTTTGGCCTCTTCAGGAACCTGCTTAGGGTACTTTATAACTAAAGGCTACAATGGTGACTTTAGGAATAGAGACAAATATAACCTAACCCTAACCCTAACCCTAACACTAACCCTAAACCCCTAACCCTAACCCTAACCCTAACACTAACCCCTAACCCCTAACCCTAACCCTAACCCTAACCCTAACCCCTAACCCCTAACCCTAACCCTAACCCTAACCCCTAACCCTAACCCTAACAGTAACCCTAACCCCCTAACCCTAACCCCCTAACCCTAACCCTAACACCCTAACCCTAACCCTAACCCTAACCCTCATCATCCTCCTTATCTACACAGAGAAACCAAGGGAGTCCCCCTGAGAGATCCCATGGACTGTCCGAGGCAGCAGGCTCTGACTGGGAGGTAGAAGTTCTCCTGCCCTGACACCTTCTCAGCACCTCTGACACCAGCAGCTCCTGCACACAGAAGGCTCCTGCTTCGCCCCCAGCACCTCTGCAGGCAGAGCTCAGCTCCAAGCACAGGAACAAGCCCAGCGCCTCCTCCTCACCCATCCCCTGCTCCTACAGCTGGGATGGCACCAGCACATCTCCTGACAGCTTCTCCTCCCTTTAGAGCACGCACCCACCATGTGTTTCAAGGCAACACTAAAACAGGATTGCAAAGTCAAAGAACATGTACCTGGATGCGCAGGGCAGGCACGGGAAATGCAGCCTCCCGAGGGAGGGGTCTCCTCTGCACTGGTTCCTGCAGGGCTCTGGCTCCTTAAATAGCCCACGCTCAGCGTGGGGGCCCCGTCACAATGGGTGTCTCCACAGCGACCGCCAGGGCTTTGTGATGGCTTCAGAACATGCAACTCTGTCTGAGGACAGGTGAGCAGTCAACAGAGAGTTGATGGGTCAGGTTTAAAGGGAGAACAGCCATGGGAGACATTACTGTGGGCATCTGCTAGAGACCACCTGATCAAGAGGACTCTGTGGATGAAGCACTCTACAGACAGATAGGAAGAGCCTCACGCTCGCAGGCCCTTGTTCTCATGGGGGACTTCAACCACCCTGACGTCTGTTGGAGCAATGCTACGGCCCAGCACAAGCAATCCAGGAGGTTCCTCGATTGTGTGGAAGATAACTTCCTTCTGCAAGTAATAGAGGAGCCGACAAGGAGGGGTGCCATGCCAGACCTCATGCTCACCAACAGGGAAGGGCTCATTGGAAATGTGACACTCCAGAGCAGCCTTGGTTGCAGCCATCATGAGATGGTCGAATTTGAGATCCTCAGCACAGTGAGAAGAGCGTGCAGCGAGCTCACTGCCCTGGACTTCAAGAGAGCAGACTTTGGCCTCTTCAGGAACCTGCTTAGGAAGGTTCCATGGGATATAGCCCTAGAGGGCAGGGGAGCCCAAGGTTGTTGGTTGATATTCAAGGATCTCCTACTACAAGCTCAAGAGTATTGCATCGCAACTAGAAGGAAGTGCAGCAGGACGGCCAGGAGACCTGACTGGATGGATAAGGAGCTGCTGAGGAAACTTGGAAGGAAAAAAAAGGCTTATAAAAGGTGGAAGCAAGGACAGGCAGTCTGGGAAGAATACAGGGATGTTGTCTGAGAAGCTATGGACCAGGTTAGGAAAGCTAAGGCCCAGTTAGAATTAAACTTGGCTAGGGGTGTGAAAGATAACAGGAAGGGATTCTATAGTTACATTGCAAATGAAAGATAGGGTAGGGACAACGTAGGCCCCCTCCAGAAACTATCAAGAGAACTGGCTACCCTAGATTTGCAGACGGCTGAGGTTCTTCATGACTTCTTTGCCTCTGTCTTCACTGGCAAAGGCTCTGACCGCACCACCCAAGTCTTGGAATGCAGACACAGGGAATGTGAGAATAAAGACCCTAGGCCCACTGTAGGAGAGGATCTGGTTTGAGACCATCCTAAAAACCTAAACGTACACAAGTCCATGGGACCTGGACATCCATCTGCGGGTCCTGAAGGAGCTGGCAAATGAAGTTGCTAAGACACTGGCCATCATATTTGAAAAATCATGGCACTCAGGTGAAGTTCCTGATGACTGGAGAAAGGGAAATATGACCCCATTTTTCAAGAAGGGGAAAATGGATGAGCCAGGGAATTACAGACCAGTCAGTCTCACCTTTCCTCAGTCCTCAGTCTCCTCTCAGCACCTGAGGTTCACGGACTCAATCCAAATACACCATGGGGCTCATGAAAACCTTTGGGATTTGTCAAGCCTTGCAGATTGCACAGCACATTTTAGGATTCCGAGTGCAGGAAGATTGCAAAGGGCAACGGATAAAAGTTATTTTGAATTTTTTTTTCTTACTTTTCAGTTTAGAAATTTCTGTGACTTCGGGAATGCCTGGCACAGGGATCACTAGAACCTGCCAGCACCCCTCCTGCCTTCCGCAATGCCCAGTGGGCTTGCGTGGGCCTTGACTGTCCCCTTGTGCTGAGCTCCCAGTGACAGATTTACAGGAGGGTGAAAATTTCTGAAACCGTTCTAGCAGTGATTATATTTGAAAAGTTTGTAGTTTGCAAAGAAAGCCTTTGTACATATGTTAAAATTTTGTAACTTTGCTGTTCTGTATTTTAGGTACTGTTCCAGTAGGTGATTGTGTTTAGAAATCATAAATCAATAGAGAAGCTTCATAAGCTGAATACTGCAGTTGTGTGGGTTTCTATCTTAGGTACTTTATAACTAAAGGCTACAATGGTGACTTTAGGAATAGAGACAAATATAACCTAACCCTAACCCTAACCCTAACCCTAACCCTAAACCCCTAACCCTAACCCTAACCCTAACACTAACCCCTAACCCCTAACCCTAACCCTAACAGTAACCCTAACCCCCTAACCCTAACCCCCTAACCCTAACCCTAACACCCTAACCCTAACCCTAACCCTAACCCTAACCCTCATCATCCTCCTTATCTACACAGAGAAACCAAGGGAGTCCCCCTGAGAGATCCCATGGACTGTCCGAGGCAGCAGGCTCTGACTGGGAGGTAGAAGTTCTCCTGCCCTGACACCTTCTCAGCACCTCTGACACCAGCAGCTCCTGCACACAGAAGGCTCCTGCTTCGCCCCCAGCACCTCTGCAGGCAGAGCTCAGCTCCAAGCACAGGAACAAGCCCAGCGCCTCCTCCTCACCCATCCCCTGCTCCTACAGCTGGGATGGCACCAGCACATCTCCTGACAGCTTCTCCTCCCTTTAGAGCACGCACCCACCATGTGTTTCAAGGCAACACTAAAACAGGATTGCAAAGTCAAAGAACATGTACCTGGATGCGCAGGGCAGGCACGGGAAATGCAGCCTCCCGAGGGAGGGGTCTCCTCTGCACTGGTTCCTGCAGGGCTCTGGCTCCTTAAATAGCCCACGCTCAGCGTGGGGGCCCCGTCACAATGGGTGTCTCCACAGCGACCGCCAGGGCTTTGTGATGGCTTCAGAACATGCAACTCTGTCTGAGGACAGGTGAGCAGTCAACAGAGAGTTGATGGGTCAGGTTTAAAGGGAGAACAGCCATGGGAGACATTACTGTGGGCATCTGCTAGAGACCACCTGATCAAGAGGACTCTGTGGATGAAGCACTCTACAGACAGATAGGAAGAGCCTCACGCTCGCAGGCCCTTGTTCTCATGGGGGACTTCAACCACCCTGACATCTGTTGGAGCAATGCTACGGCCCAGCACAAGCAATCCAGTAGGTTCCTCGATTGTGTGGAAGATAACTTCCTTCTGCAAGTAATAGAGGAGCCGACAAGGAGGGGTGCCATGCCAGACCTCATGCTCACCAACAGGGAAGGGCTCATTGGAAATGTGACACTCCAGAGCAGCCTTGGTTGCAGCCATCATGAGATGGTCGAATTTGAGATCCTCAGCACAGTGAGAAGAGCGTGCAGCGAGCTCACTGCCCTGGACTTCAAGAGAGCAGACTTTGGCCTCTTCAGGAACCTGCTTAGGGTACTTTATAACTAAAGGCTACAATGGTGACTTTAGGAATAGAGACAAATATAACCTAACCCTAACACTAACCCTAACACTAACCCTAAACCCCTAACCCTAACCCTAACCCTAACACTAACCCCTAACCCCTAACCCTAACCCTAACCCTAACCCTAACCCCTAACCCCTAACCCTAACCCTAACCCTAACCCTAACCCTAACCCCTAACCCTAACCCTAACAGTAACCCTAACCCCCTAACCCTAACCCCCTAACCCTAACCCTAACACCCTAACCCTAACCCTAACCCTAACCCTCATCATCCTCCTTATCTACACAGAGAAACCAAGGGAGTCCCCCTGAGAGATCCCATGGACTGTCCGAGGCAGCAGGCTCTGACTGGGAGGTAGAAGTTCTCCTGCCCTGACACCTTCTCAGCACCTCTGACACCAGCAGCTCCTGCACACAGAAGGCTCCTGCTTCGCCCCCAGCACCTCTGCAGGCAGAGCTCAGCTCCAAGCACAGGAACAAGCCCAGCGCCTCCTCCTCACCCATCCCCTGCTCCTACAGCTGGGATGGCACCAGCACATCTCCTGACAGCTTCTCCTCCCTTTAGAGCACGCACCCACCATGTGTTTCAAGGCAACACTAAAACAGGATTGCAAAGTCAAAGAACATGTACCTGGATGCGCAGGGCAGGCACGGGAAATGCAGCCTCCCGAGGGAGGGGCCTCCTCTGCACTGGTTCCTGCAGGGCTCTGGCTCCTTAAATAGCCCACGCTCAGCGTGGGGGCCCCGTCACAATGGGTGTCTCCACAGCGACCGCCAGGGCTTTGTGATGGCTTCAGAACATGCAACTCTGTCTGAGGACAGGTGAGCAGTCAACAGAGAGTTGATGGGTCAGGTTTAAATGGAGAACAGCCATGGGAGACATTACTGTGGGCATCTGCTAGAGACCACCTGATCAAGAGGACTCTGTGGATGAAGCACTCTACAGACAGATAGGAAGAGCCTCACGCTCGCAGGCCCTTGTTCTCATGGGGGACTTCAACCACCCTGACGTCTGTTGGAGCAATGCTACGGCCCAGCACAAGCAATCCAGGAGGTTCCTCGATTGTGTGGAAGATAACTTCCTTCTGCAAGTAATAGAGGAGCCGACAAGGAGGGGTGCCATGCCAGACCTCATGCTCACCAACAGGGAAGGGCTCATTGGAAATGTGACACTCCAGAGCAGCCTTGGTTGCAGCCATCATGAGATGGTCGAATTTGAGATCCTCAGCACAGTGAGAAGAGCGTGCAGCGAGCTCACTGCCCTGGACTTCAAGAGAGCAGACTTTGGCCTCTTCAGGAACCTGCTTAGGAAGGTTCCATGGGATATAGCCCTAGAGGGCAGGGGAGCCCAAGGTTGTTGGTTGATATTCAAGGATCTCCTACTACAAGCTCAAGAGTATTGCATCGCAACTAGAAGGAAGTGCAGCAGGACGGCCAGGAGACCTGACTGGATGGATAAGGAGCTGCTGAGGAAACTTGGAAGGAAAAAAAAGGCTTATAAAAGGTGGAAGCAAGGACAGGCAGTCTGGGAAGAATACAGGGATGTTGTCTGAGAAGCTATGGACCAGGTTAGGAAAGCTAAGGCCCAGTTAGAATTAAACTTGGCTAGGGGTGTGAAAGATAACAGGAAGGGATTCTATAGTTACATTGCAAATGAAAGATAGGGTAGGGACAACGTAGGCCCCCTCCAGAAACTATCAAGAGAACTGGCTACCCTAGATTTGCAGACGGCTGAGGTTCTTCATGACTTCTTTGCCTCTGTCTTCACTGGCAAAGGCTCTGACCGCACCACCCAAGTCTTGGAATGCAGACACAGGGAATGTGAGAATAAAGACCCTAGGCCCACTGTAGGAGAGGATCTGGTTTGAGACCATCCTAAAAACCTAAACGTACACAAGTCCATGGGACCTGGACATCCATCTGTGGGTCCTGAAGGAGCTGGCAAATGAAGTTGCTAAGACACTGGCCATCATATTTGAAAAATCATGGCACTCAGGTGAAGTTCCTGATGACTGGAGAAAGGGAAATATGACCCCATTTTTCAAGAAGGGGAAAATGGATGAGCCAGGGAATTACAGACCAGTCAGTCTCACCTTTCCTCAGTCCTCAGTCTCCTCTCAGCACCTGAGGTTCACGGACTCAATCCAAATACACCATGGGGCTCATGAAAACCTTTGGGATTTGTCAAGCCTTGCAGATTGCACAGCACATTTTAGGATTCCGAGTGCAGGAAGATTGCAAAGGGCAACGGATAAAAGTTATTTTGAATTTTTTTTTCTTACTTTTCAGTTTAGAAATTTCTGTGACTTCGGGAATGCCTGGCACAGGGATCACTAGAACCTGCCAGCACCCCTCCTGCCTTCCGCAATGCCCAGTGGGCTTGCGTGGGCCTTGACTGTCCCCTTGTGCTGAGCTCCCAGTGACAGATTTACAGGAGGGTGAAAATTTCTGAAACCGTTCTAGCAGTGATTATATTTGAAAAGTTTGTAGTTTGCAAAGAAAGCCTTTGTACATATGTTAAAATTTTGTAACTTTGCTGTTCTGTATTTTAGGTACTGTTCCAGTAGGTGATTGTGTTTAGAAATCATAAATCAATAGAGAAGCTTCATAAGCTGAATACTGCAGTTGTGTGGGTTTGTATCTTAGGTACTTTATAACTAAAGGCTACAATGGTGACTTTAGGAATAGAGACAAATATAACCTAACCCTAACCCTAACCCTAACCCTAACCCTAAACCCCTAACCCTAACCCTAACCCTAACACTAACCCCTAACCCCTAACCCTAACCCTAACAGTAACCCTAACCCCCTAACCCTAACCCCCTAACCCTAACCCTAACACCCTAACCCTAACCCTAACCCTAACCCTAACCCTCATCATCCTCCTTATCTACACAGAGAAACCAAGGGAGTCCCCCTGAGAGATCCCATGGACTGTCCGAGGCAGCAGGCTCTGACTGGGAGGTAGAAGTTCTCCTGCCCTGACACCTTCTCAGCACCTCTGACACCAGCAGCTCCTGCACACAGAAGGCTCCTGCTTCGCCCCCAGCACCTCTGCAGGCAGAGCTCAGCTCCAAGCACAGGAACAAGCCCAGCGCCTCCTCCTCACCCATCCCCTGCTCCTACAGCTGGGATGGCACCAGCACATCTCCTGACAGCTTCTCCTCCCTTTAGAGCACGCACCCACCATGTGTTTCAAGGCAACACTAAAACAGGATTGCAAAGTCAAAGAACATGTACCTGGATGCGCAGGGCAGCCACGGGAAATGCAGCCTCCCGAGGGAGGGGTCTCCTCTGCACTGGTTCCTGCAGGGCTCTGGCTCCTTAAATAGCCCACGCTCAGCGTGGGGGCCCCGTCACAATGGGTGTCTCCACAGCGACCGCCAGGGCTTTGTGATGGCTTCAGAACATGCAACTCTGTCTGAGGACAGGTGAGCAGTCAACAGAGAGTTGATGGGTCAGGTTTAAAGGGAGAACAGCCATGGGAGACATTACTGTGGGCATCTGCTAGAGACCACCTGATCAAGAGGACTCTGTGGATGAAGCACTCTACAGACAGATAGGAAGAGCCTCACGCTCACAGGCCCTTGTTCTCATGGGGGACTTCAACCACCCTGACGTCTGTTGGAGCAATGCTACGGCCCAGCACAAGCAATCCAGGAGGTTCCTCGATTGTGTGGAAGATAACTTCCTTCTGCAAGTAATAGAGGAGCCGACAAGGAGGGGTGCCATGCCAGACCTCATGCTCACCAACAGGGAAGGGCTCATTGGAAATGTGACACTCCAGAGCAGCCTTGGTTGCAGCCATCATGAGATGGTCGAATTTGAGATCCTCAGCACAGTGAGAAGAGCGTGCAGCGAGCTCACTGCCCTGGACTTCAAGAGAGCAGACTTTGGCCTCTTCAGGAACCTGCTTAGGGTACTTTATAACTAAAGGCTACAATGGTGACTTTAGGAATAGAGACAAATATAACCTAACCCTAACCCTAACCCTAACCCTAACCCTAAACCCCTAACCCTAACCCTAACCCTAACACTAACCCCTAACCCCTAACCCTAACCCTAACAGTAACCCTAACCCCCTAACCCTAACCCCCTAACCCTAACCCTAACACCCTAACCCTAACCCTAACCCTAACCCTCATCATCCTCCTTATCTACACAGAGAAACCAAGGGAGTCCCCCTGACAGATCCCATGGACTGTCCGAGGCAGCAGGCTCTGACTGGGAGGTAGAAGTTCTCCTGCCCTGACACCTTCTCAGCACCTCTGACACCAGCAGCTCCTGCACACAGAAGGCTCCTGCTTCGCCCCCAGCACCTCTGCAGGCAGAGCTCAGCTCCAAGCACAGGAACAAGCCCAGCGCCTCCTCCTCACCCATCCCCTGCTCCTACAGCTGGGATGGCACCAGCACATCTCCTGACAGCTTCTCCTCCCTTTAGAGCACGCACCCACCATGTGTTTCAAGGCAACACTAAAACAGGATTGCAAAGTCAAAGAACATGTACCTGGATGCGCAGGGCAGCCACGGGAAATGCAGCCTCCCGAGGGAGGGGTCTCCTCTGCACTGGTTCCTGCAGGGCTCTGGCTCCTTAAATAGCCCACGCTCAGCGTGGGGGCCCCGTCACAATGGGTGTCTCCACAGCGACCGCCAGGGCTTTGTGATGGCTTCAGAACATGCAACTCTGTCTGAGGACAGGTGAGCAGTCAACAGAGAGTTGATGGGTCAGGTTTAAAGGGAGAACAGCCATGGGAGACATTACTGTGGGCATCTGCTAGAGACCACCTGATCAAGAGGACTCTGTGGATGAAGCACTCTACAGACAGATAGGAAGAGCCTCACGCTCGCAGGCCCTTGTTCTCATGGGGGACTTCAACCACCCTGACGTCTGTTGGAGCAATGCTACGGCCCAGCACAAGCAATCCAGGAGGTTCCTCGATTGTGTGGAAGATAACTTCCTTCTGCAAGTAATAGAGGAGCCGACAAGGAGGGGTGCCATGCCAGACCTCATGCTCACCAACAGGGAAGGGCTCATTGGAAATGTGACACTCCAGAGCAGCCTTGGTTGCAGCGATCATGAGATGGTCGAATTTGAGATCCTCAGCACAGTGAGAAGAGCGTGCAGCGAGCTCACTGCCCTGGACTTCAAGAGAGCAGACTTTGGCCTCTTCAGGAACCTGCTTAGGGTACTTTATAACTAAAGGCTACAATGGTGACTTTAGGAATAGAGACAAATATAACCTAACCCTAACCCTAACCCTAACCCTAACCCTAAACCCCTAACCCTAACCCTAACCCTAACACTAACCCCTAACCCCTAACCCTAACCCTAACAGTAACCCTAACCCCCTAACCCTAACCCCCTAACCCTAACCCTAACACCCTAACCCTAACCCTAACCCTAACCCTCATCATCCTCCTTATCTACACAGAGAAACCAAGGGAGTCCCCCTGAGAGATCCCATGGACTGTCCGAGGCAGCAGGCTCTGACTGGGAGGTAGAAGTTCTCCTGCCCTGACACCTTCTCAGCACCTCTGACACCAGCAGCTCCTGCACACAGAAGGCTCCTGCTTCGCCCCCAGCACCTCTGCAGGCAGAGCTCAGCTCCAAGCACAGGAACAAGCCCAGCGCCTCCTCCTCACCCATCCCCTGCTCCTACAGCTGGGATGGCACCAGCACATCTCCTGACAGCTTCTCCTCCCTTTAGAGCACGCACCCACCATGTGTTTCAAGGCAACACTAAAACAGGATTGCAAAGTCAAAGAACATGTACCTGGATGCGCAGGGCAGCCACGGGAAATGCAGCCTCCCGAGGGAGGGGTCTCCTCTGCACTGGTTCCTGCAGGGCTCTGGCTCCTTAAATAGCCCACGCTCAGCGTGGGGGCCCCGTCACAATGGGTGTCTCCACAGCGACCGCCAGGGCTTTGTGATGGCTTCAGAACATGCAACTCTGTCTGAGGACAGGTGAGCAGTCAACAGAGAGTTGATGGGTCAGGTTTAAAGGGAGAACAGCCATGGGAGACATTACTGTGGGCATCTGCTAGAGACCACCTGATCAAGAGGACTCTGTGGATGAAGCACTCTACAGACAGATAGGAAGAGCCTCACGCTCGCAGGCCCTTGTTCTCATGGGGGACTTCAACCACCCTGACGTCTGTTGGAGCAATGCTACGGCCCAGCACAAGCAATCCAGGAGGTTCCTCGATTGTGTGGAAGATAACTTCCTTCTGCAAGTAATAGAGGAGCCGACAAGGAGGGGTGCCATGCCAGACCTCATGCTCACCAACAGGGAAGGGCTCATTGGAAATGTGACACTCCAGAGCAGCCTTGGTTGCAGCCATCATGAGATGGTCGAATTTGAGATCCTCAGCACAGTGAGAAGAGCGTGCAGCGAGCTCACTGCCCTGGACTTCAAGAGAGCAGACTTTGGCCTCTTCAGGAACCTGCTTAGGGTACTTTATAACTAAAGGCTACAATGGTGACTTTAGGAATAGAGACAAATATAACCTAACCCTAACCCTAACCCTAACACTAACCCTAAACCCCTAACCCTAACCCTAACACTAACCCCTAACCCCTAACCCTAACCCTAACCCTAACCCCTAACCCCTAACCCTAACCCTAACCCTAACCCCTAACCCTAACCCTAACAGTAACCCTAACCCCCTAACCCTAACCCCCTAACCCTAACCCTAACACCCTAACCCTAACCCTAACCCTAACCCTCATCATCCTCCTTATCTACACAGAGAAACCAAGGGAGTCCCCCTGACAGATCCCATGGACTGTCCGAGGCAGCAGGCTCTGACTGGGAGGTAGAAGTTCTCCTGCCCTGACACCTTCTCAGCACCTCTGACACCAGCAGCTCCTGCACACAGAAGGCTCCTGCTTCGCCCCCAGCACCTCTGCAGGCAGAGCTCAGCTCCAAGCACAGGAACAAGCCCAGCGCCTCCTCCTCACCCATCCCCTGCTCCTACAGCTGGGATGGCACCAGCACATCTCCTGACAGCTTCTCCTCCCTTTAGAGCACGCACCCACCATGTGTTTCAAGGCAACACTAAAACAGGATTGCAAAGTCAAAGAACATGTACCTGGATGCGCAGGGCAGGCACGGGAAATGCAGCCTCCCGAGGGAGGGGTCTCCTCTGCACTGGTTCCTGCAGGGCTCTGGCTCCTTAAATAGCCCACGCTCAGCGTGGGGGCCCCGTCACAATGGGTGTCTCCACAGCGACCGCCAGGGCTTTGTGATGGCTTCAGAACATGCAACTCTGTCTGAGGACAGGTGAGCAGTCAACAGAGAGTTGATGGGTCAGGTTTAAAGGGAGAACAGCCATGGGAGACATTACTGTGGGCATCTGCTAGAGACCACCTGATCAAGAGGACTCTGTGGATGAAGCACTCTACAGACAGATAGGAAGAGCCTCACGCTCGCAGGCCCTTGTTCTCATGGGGGACTTCAACCACCCTGACGTCTGTTGGAGCAATGCTACGGCCCAGCACAAGCAATCCAGGAGGTTCCTCGATTGTGTGGAAGATAACTTCCTTCTGCAAGTAATAGAGGAGCCGACAAGGAGGGGTGCCATGCCAGACCTCATGCTCACCAACAGGGAAGGGCTCATTGGAAATGTGACACTCCAGAGCAGCCTTGGTTGCAGCCATCATGAGATGGTCGAATTTGAGATCCTCAGCACAGTGAGAAGAGCGTGCAGCGAGCTCACTGCCCTGGACTTCAAGAGAGCAGACTTTGGCCTCTTCAGGAACCTGCTTAGGGTACTTTATAACTAAAGGCTACAATGGTGACTTTAGGAATAGAGACAAATATAACCTAACCCTAACCCTAACCCTAACACTAACCCTAAACCCCTAACCCTAACCCTAACCCTAACACTAACCCCTAACCCCTAACCCTAACCCTAACCCTAACCCTAACCCCTAACCCCTAACCCTAACCCTAACCCTAACCCTAACCCCTAACCCTAACCCTAACAGTAACCCTAACCCCCTAACCCTAACCCCCTAACCCTAACCCTAACACCCTAACCCTAACCCTAACCCTAACCCTCATCATCCTCCTTATCTACACAGAGAAACCAAGGGAGTCCCCCTGACAGATCCCATGGACTGTCCGAGGCAGCAGGCTCTGACTGGGAGGTAGAAGTTCTCCTGCCCTGACACCTTCTCAGCACCTCTGACACCAGCAGCTCCTGCACACAGAAGGCTCCTGCTTCGCCCCCAGCACCTCTGCAGGCAGAGCTCAGCTCCAAGCACAGGAACAAGCCCAGCGCCTCCTCCTCACCCATCCCCTGCTCCTACAGCTGGGATGGCACCAGCACATCTCCTGACAGCTTCTCCTCCCTTTAGAGCACGCACCCACCATGTGTTTCAAGGCAACACTAAAACAGGATTGCAAAGTCAAAGAACATGTACCTGGATGCGCAGGGCAGGCACGGGAAATGCAGCCTCCCGAGGGAGGGGTCTCCTCTGCACTGGTTCCTGCAGGGCTCTGGCTCCTTAAATAGCCCACGCTCAGCGTGGGGGCCCCGTCACAATGGGTGTCTCCACAGCGACCGCCAGGGCTTTGTGATGGCTTCAGAACATGCAACTCTGTCTGAGGACAGGTGAGCAGTCAACAGAGAGTTGATGGGTCAGGTTTAAAGGGAGAACAGCCATGGGAGACATTGCTGTGGGCATCTGCTAGAGACCACCTGATCAAGAGGACTCTGTGGATGAAGCACTCTACAGACAGATAGGAAGAGCCTCACGCTCGCAGGCCCTTGTTCTCATGGGGGACTTCAACCACCCTGACGTCTGTTGGAGCAATGCTACGGCCCAGCACAAGCAATCCAGGAGGTTCCTCGATTGTGTGGAAGATAACTTCCTTCTGCAAGTAATAGAGGAGCCGACAAGGAGGGGTGCCATGCCAGACCTCATGCTCACCAACAGGGAAGGGCTCATTGGAAATGTGACACTCCAGAGCAGCCTTGGTTGCAGCCATCATGAGATGGTCGAATTTGAGATCCTCAGCACAGTGAGAAGAGCGTGCAGCGAGCTCACTGCCCTGGACTTCAAGAGAGCAGACTTTGGCCTCTTCAGGAACCTGCTTAGGGTACTTTATAACTAAAGGCTACAATGGTGACTTTAGGAATAGAGACAAATATAACCTAACCCTAACCCTAACCCTAACACTAACCCTAAACCCCTAACCCTAACCCTAACCCTAACACTAACCCCTAACCCCTAACCCTAACCCTAACCCTAACCCTAACCCCTAACCCCTAACCCCTAACCCTAACCCTAACCCTAACCCCTAACCCTAACCCTAACAGTAACCCTAACCCCCTAACCCTAACCCCCTAACCCTAACCCTAACACCCTAACCCTAACCCTAACCCTAACCCTCATCATCCTCCTTATCTACACAGAGAAACCAAGGGAGTCCCCCTGACAGATCCCATGGACTGTCCGAGGCAGCAGGCTCTGACTGGGAGGTAGAAGTTCTCCTGCCCTGACACCTTCTCAGCACCTCTGACACCAGCAGCTCCTGCACACAGAAGGCTCCTGCTTCGCCCCCAGCACCTCTGCAGGCAGAGCTCAGCTCCAAGCACAGGAACAAGCCCAGCGCCTCCTCCTCACCCATCCCCTGCTCCTACAGCTGGGATGGCACCAGCACATCTCCTGACAGCTTCTCCTCCCTTTAGAGCACGCACCCACCATGTGTTTCAAGGCAACACTAAAACAGGATTGCAAAGTCAAAGAACATGTACCTGGATGCGCAGGGCAGCCACGGGAAATGCAGCCTCCCGAGGGAGGGGTCTCCTCTGCACTGGTTCCTGCAGGGCTCTGGCTCCTTAAATAGCCCACGCTCAGCGTGGGGGCCCCGTCACAATGGGTGTCTCCACAGCGACCGCCAGGGCTTTGTGATGGCTTCAGAACATGCAACTCTGTCTGAGGACAGGTGAGCAGTCAACAGAGAGTTGATGGGTCAGGTTTAAAGGGAGAACAGCCATGGGAGACATTACTGTGGGCATCTGCTAGAGACCACCTGATCAAGAGGACTCTGTGGATGAAGCACTCTACAGACAGATAGGAAGAGCCTCACGCTCGCAGGCCCTTGTTCTCATGGGGGACTTCAACCACCCTGACGTCTGTTGGAGCAATGCTACGGCCCAGCACAAGCAATCCAGGAGGTTCCTCGATTGTGTGGAAGATAACTTCCTTCTGCAAGTAATAGAGGAGCCGACAAGGAGGGGTGCCATGCCAGACCTCATGCTCACCAACAGGGAAGGGCTCATTGGAAATGTGACACTCCAGAGCAGCCTTGGTTGCAGCCATCATGAGATGGTCGAATTTGAGATCCTCAGCACAGTGAGAAGAGCGTGCAGCGAGCTCACTGCCCTGGACTTCAAGAGAGCAGACTTTGGCCTCTTCAGGAACCTGCTTAGGGTACTTTATAACTAAAGGCTACAATGGTGACTTTAGGAATAGAGACAAATATAACCTAACCCTAACCCTAACCCTAACACAAACCCTAAACCCCTAACCCTAACCCTAACCCTAACACTAACCCCTAACCCCTAACCCTAACCCTAACCCTAACCCTAACCCCTAACCCCTAACCCTAACCCTAACCCTAACCCCTAACCCTAACCCTAACCCTAACCCCTAACCCCTAACCCCTAACCCTAACCCTAACCCTAACCCTAACCCCTAACCCTAACCCTAACAGTAACCCTAACCCCCTAACCCTAACCCCCTAACCCTAACCCTAACACCCTAACCCTAACCCTAACCCTAACCCTAACCCTCATCATCCTCCTTATCTACACAGAGAAACCAAGGGAGTCCCCCTGACAGATCCCATGGACTGTCCGAGGCAGCAGGCTCTGACTGGGAGGTAGAAGTTCTCCTGCCCTGACACCTTCTCAGCACCTCTGACACCAGCAGCTCCTGCACACAGAAGGCTCCTGCTTCGCCCCCAGCACCTCTGCAGGCAGAGCTCAGCTCCAAGCACAGGAACAAGCCCAGCGCCTCCTCCTCACCCATCCCCTGCTCCTACAGCTGGGATGGCACCAGCACATCTCCTGACAGCTTCTCCTCCCTTTAGAGCACGCACCCACCATGTGTTTCAAGGCAACACTAAAACAGGATTGCAAAGTCAAAGAACATGTACCTGGATGCGCAGGGCAGCCACGGGAAATGCAGCCTCCCGAGGGAGGGGTCTCCTCTGCACTGGTTCCTGCAGGGCTCTGGCTCCTTAAATAGCCCACGCTCAGCGTGGGGGCCCCGTCACAATGGGTGTCTCCACAGCGACCGCCAGGGCTTTGTGATGGCTTCAGAACATGCAACTCTGTCTGAGGACAGGTGAGCAGTCAACAGAGAGTTGATGGGTCAGGTTTAAAGGGAGAACAGCCATGGGAGACATTACTGTGGGCATCTGCTAGAGACCACCTGATCAAGAGGACTCTGTGGATGAAGCACTCTACAGACAGATAGGAAGAGCCTCACGCTCGCAGGCCCTTGTTCTCATGGGGGACTTCAACCACCCTGACGTCTGTTGGAGCAATGCTACGGCCCAGCACAAGCAATCCAGGAGGTTCCTCGATTGTGTGGAAGATAACTTCCTTCTGCAAGTAATAGAGGAGCCGACAAGGAGGGGTGCCATGCCAGACCTCATGCTCACCAACAGGGAAGGGCTCATTGGAAATGTGACACTCCAGAGCAGCCTTGGTTGCAGCCATCATGAGATGGTCGAATTTGAGATCCTCAGCACAGTGAGAAGAGCGTGCAGCGAGCTCACTGCCCTGGACTTCAAGAGAGCAGACTTTGGCCTCTTCAGGAACCTGCTTAGGGTACTTTATAACTAAAGGCTACAATGGTGACTTTAGGAATAGAGACAAATATAACCTAACCCTAACCCTAACCCTAACACTAACCCTAAACCCCTAACCCTAACCCTAACCCTAACCCTAACCCTAACCCCTAACCCCTAACCCTAACCCTAACCCTAACCCTAACCCCTAACCCCTAACTCTAACCCTAACCCTAACCCTAACCCCTAACCCTAACCCTAACAGTAACCCTAACCCCCTAACCCTAACCCCCTAACCCTAACCCTAACACCCTAACCCTAACCCTAACCCTAACCCTCATCATCCTCCTTATCTACACAGAGAAACCAAGGGAGTCCCCCTGACAGATCCCATGGACTGTCCGAGGCAGCAGGCTCTGACTGGGAGGTAGAAGTTCTCCTGCCCTGACACCTTCTCAGCACCTCTGACACCAGCAGCTCCTGCACACAGAAGGCTCCTGCTTCGCCCCCAGCACCTCTGCAGGCAGAGCTCAGCTCCAAGCACAGGAACAAGCCCAGCGCCTCCTCCTCACCCATCCCCTGCTCCTACAGCTGGGATGGCACCAGCACATCTCCTGACAGCTTCTCCTCCCTTTAGAGCACGCACCCACCATGTGTTTCAAGGCAACACTAAAACAGGATTGCAAAGTCAAAGAACATGTACCTGGATGCGCAGGGCAGCCACGGGAAATGCAGCCTCCCGAGGGAGGGGTCTCCTCTGCACTGGTTCCTGCAGGGCTCTGGCTCCTTAAATAGCCCACGCTCAGCGTGGGGGCCCCGTCACAATGGGTGTCTCCACAGCGACCGCCAGGGCTTTGTGATGGCTTCAGAACATGCAACTCTGTCTGAGGACAGGTGAGCAGTCAACAGAGAGTTGATGGGTCAGGTTTAAAGGGAGAACAGCCATGGGAGACATTACTGTGGGCATCTGCTAGAGACCACCTGATCAAGAGGACTCTGTGGATGAAGCACTCTACAGACAGATAGGAAGAGCCTCACGCTCGCAGGCCCTTGTTCTCATGGGGGACTTCAACCACCCTGACGTCTGTTGGAGCAATGCTACGGCCCAGCACAAGCAATCCAGGAGGTTCCTCGATTGTGTGGAAGATAACTTCCTTCTGCAAGTAATAGAGGAGCCGACAAGGAGGGGTGCCATGCCAGACCTCATGCTCACCAACAGGGAAGGGCTCATTGGAAATGTGACACTCCAGAGCAGCCTTGGTTGCAGCCATCATGAGATGGTCGAATTTGAGATCCTCAGCACAGTGAGAAGAGCGTGCAGCGAGCTCACTGCCCTGGACTTCAAGAGAGCAGACTTTGGCCTCTTCAGGAACCTGCTTAGGGTACTTTATAACTAAAGGCTACAATGGTGACTTTAGGAATAGAGACAAATATAACCTAACCCTAACCCTAACCCTAACACTAACCCTAAACCCCTAACCCTAACCCTAACCCTAACACTAACCCCTAACCCCTAACCCTAACCCTAACCCTAACCCTAACCCCTAACCCCTAACCCTAACCCTAACCCTAACCCTAACCCCTAACCCTAACCCTAACAGTAACCCTAACCCCCTAACCCTAACCCCCTAACCCTAACCCTAACACCCTAACCCTAACCCTAACCCTAACCCTCATCATCCTCCTTATCTACACAGAGAAACCAAGGGAGTCCCCCTGAGAGATCCCATGGACTGTCCGAGGCAGCAGGCTCTGACTGGGAGGTAGAAGTTCTCCTGCCCTGACACCTTCTCAGCACCTCTGACACCAGCAGCTCCTGCACACAGAAGGCTCCTGCTTCGCCCCCAGCACCTCTGCAGGCAGAGCTCAGCTCCAAGCACAGGAACAAGCCCAGCGCCTCCTCCTCACCCATCCCCTGCTCCTACAGCTGGGATGGCACCAGCACATCTCCTGACAGCTTCTCCTCCCTTTAGAGCACGCACCCACCATGTGTTTCAAGGCAACACTAAAACAGGATTGCAAAGTCAAAGAACATGTACCTGGATGCGCAGGGCAGCCACGGGAAATGCAGCCTCCCGAGGGAGGGGTCTCCTCTGCACTGGTTCCTGCAGGGCTCTGGCTCCTTAAATAGCCCACGCTCAGCGTGGGGGCCCCGTCACAATGGGTGTCTCCACAGCGACCGCCAGGGCTTTGTGATGGCTTCAGAACATGCAACTCTGTCTGAGGACAGGTGAGCAGTCAACAGAGAGTTGATGGGTCAGGTTTAAAGGGAGAACAGCCATGGGAGACATTACTGTGGGCATCTGCTAGAGACCACCTGATCAAGAGGACTCTGTGGATGAAGCACTCTACAGACAGATAGGAAGAGCCTCACGCTCGCAGGCCCTTGTTCTCATGGGGGACTTCAACCACCCTGACGTCTGTTGGAGCAATGCTACGGCCCAGCACAAGCAATCCAGGAGGTTCCTCGATTGTGTGGAAGATAACTTCCTTCTGCAAGTAATAGAGGAGCCGACAAGGAGGGGTGCCATGCCAGACCTCATGCTCACCAACAGGGAAGGGCTCATTGGAAATGTGACACTCCAGAGCAGCCTTGGTTGCAGCCATCATGAGATGGTCGAATTTGAGATCCTCAGCACAGTGAGAAGAGCGTGCAGCGAGCTCACTGCCCTGGACTTCAAGAGAGCAGACTTTGGCCTCTTCAGGAACCTGCTTAGGGTACTTTATAACTAAAGGCTACAATGGTGACTTTAGGAATAGAGACAAATATAACCTAACCCTAACCCTAACCCTAACACTAACCCTAAACCCCTAACCCTAACCCTAACCCTAACACTAACCCCTAACCCCTAACCCTAACCCTAACCCTAACCCTAACCCCTAACCCCTAACCCTAACCCTAACCCTAACCCTAACCCCTAACCCTAACCCTAACAGTAACCCTAACCCCCTAACCCTAACCCCCTAACCCTAACCCTAACACCCTAACCCTAACCCTAACCCTAACCCTCATCATCCTCCTTATCTACACAGAGAAACCAAGGGAGTCCCCCTGACAGATCCCATGGACTGTCCGAGGCAGCAGGCTCTGACTGGGAGGTAGAAGTTCTCCTGCCCTGACACCTTCTCAGCACCTCTGACACCAGCAGCTCCTGCACACAGAAGGCTCCTGCTTCGCCCCCAGCACCTCTGCAGGCAGAGCTCAGCTCCAAGCACAGGAACAAGCCCAGCGCCTCCTCCTCACCCATCCCCTGCTCCTACAGCTGGGATGGCACCAGCACATCTCCTGACAGCTTCTCCTCCCTTTAGAGCACGCACCCACCATGTGTTTCAAGGCAACACTAAAACAGGATTGCAAAGTCAAAGAACATGTACCTGGATGCGCAGGGCAGGCACGGGAAATGCAGCCTCCCGAGGGAGGGGTCTCCTCTGCACTGGTTCCTGCAGGGCTCTGGCTCCTTAAATAGCCCACGCTCAGCGTGGGGGCCCCGTCACAATGGGTGTCTCCACAGCGACCGCCAGGGCTTTGTGATGGCTTCAGAACATGCAACTCTGTCTGAGGACAGGTGAGCAGTCAACAGAGAGTTGATGGGTCAGGTTTAAAGGGAGAACAGCCATGGGAGACATTACTGTGGGCATCTGCTAGAGACCACCTGATCAAGAGGACTCTGTGGATGAAGCACTCTACAGACAGATAGGAAGAGCCTCACGCTCGCAGGCCCTTGTTCTCATGGGGGACTTCAACCACCCTGACGTCTGTTGGAGCAATGCTACGGCCCAGCACAAGCAATCCAGGAGGTTCCTCGATTGTGTGGAAGATAACTTCCTTCTGCAAGTAATAGAGGAGCCGACAAGGAGGGGTGCCATGCCAGACCTCATGCTCACCAACAGGGAAGGGCTCATTGGAAATGTGACACTCCAGAGCAGCCTTGGTTGCAGCCATCATGAGATGGTCGAATTTGAGATCCTCAGCACAGTGAGAAGAGCGTGCAGCGAGCTCACTGCCCTGGACTTCAAGAGAGCAGACTTTGGCCTCTTCAGGAACCTGCTTAGGAAGGTTCCATGGGATATAGCCCTAGAGGGCAGGGGAGCCCAAGGTTGTTGGTTGATATTCAAGGATCTCCTACTACAAGCTCAAGAGTATTGCATCGCAACTAGAAGGAAGTGCAGCAGGACGGCCAGGAGACCTGACTGGATGGATAAGGAGCTGCTGAGGAAACTTGGAAGGAAAAAAAAGGCTTATAAAAGGTGGAAGCAAGGACAGGCAGTCTGGGAAGAATACAGGGATGTTGTCTGAGAAGCTATGGACCAGGTTAGGAAAGCTAAGGCCCAGTTAGAATTAAACTTGGCTAGGGGTGTGAAAGATAACAGGAAGGGATTCTATAGTTACATTGCAAATGAAAGATAGGGTAGGGACAACGTAGGCCCCCTCCAGAAACTATCAAGAGAACTGGCTACCCTAGATTTGCAGACGGCTGAGGTTCTTCATGACTTCTTTGCCTCTGTCTTCACTGGCAAAGGCTCTGACCGCACCACCCAAGTCTTGGAATGCAGACACAGGGAATGTGAGAATAAAGACCCTAGGCCCACTGTAGGAGAGGATCTGGTTTGAGACCATCCTAAAAACCTAAACGTACACAAGTCCATGGGACCTGGACATCCATCTGTGGGTCCTGAAGGAGCTGGCAAATGAAGTTGCTAAGACACTGGCCATCATATTTGAAAAATCATGGCACTCAGGTGAAGTTCCTGATGACTGGAGAAAGGGAAATATGACCCCATTTTTCAAGAAGGGGAAAATGGATGAGCCAGGGAATTACAGACCAGTCAGTCTCACCTTTCCTCAGTCCTCAGTCTCCTCTCAGCACCTGAGGTTCACGGACTCAATCCAAATACACCATGGGGCTCATGAAAACCTTTGGGATTTGTCAAGCCTTGCAGATTGCACAGCACATTTTAGGATTCCGAGTGCAGGAAGATTGCAAAGGGCAACGGATAAAAGTTATTTTGAATTTTTTTTTCTTACTTTTCAGTTTAGAAATTTCTGTGACTTCGGGAATGCCTGGCACAGGGATCACTAGAACCTGCCAGCACCCCTCCTGCCTTCCGCAATGCCCAGTGGGCTTGCGTGGGCCTTGACTGTCCCCTTGTGCTGAGCTCCCAGTGACAGATTTACAGGAGGGTGAAAATTTCTGAAACCGTTCTAGCAGTGATTATATTTGAAAAGTTTGTAGTTTGCAAAGAAAGCCTTTGTACATATGTTAAAATTTTGTAACTTTGCTGTTCTGTATTTTAGGTACTGTTCCAGTAGGTGATTGTGTTTAGAAATCATAAATCAATAGAGAAGCTTCATAAGCTGAATACTGCAGTTGTGTGGGTTTGTATCTTACGTACTTTATAACTAAAGGCTACAATGGTGACTTTAGGAATAGAGACAAATATAACCTAACCCTAACCCTAACCCTAACCCTAAACCCCTAACCCTAACCCTAACCCTAACACTAACCCCTAACCCCTAACCCTAACCCTAACAGTAACCCTAACCCCCTAACCCTAACCCCCTAACCCTAACCCTAACACCCTAACCCTAACCCTAACCCTAACCCTAACCCTCATCATCCTCCTTATCTACACAGAGAAACCAAGGGAGTCCCCCTGAGAGATCCCATGGACTGTCCGAGGCAGCAGGCTCTGACTGGGAGGTAGAAGTTCTCCTGCCCTGACACCTTCTCAGCACCTCTGACACCAGCAGCTCCTGCACACAGAAGGCTCCTGCTTCGCCCCCAGCACCTCTGCAGGCAGAGCTCAGCTCCAAGCACAGGAACAAGCCCAGCGCCTCCTCCTCACCCATCCCCTGCTCCTACAGCTGGGATGGCACCAGCACATCTCCTGACAGCTTCTCCTCCCTTTAGAGCACGCACCCACCATGTGTTTCAAGGCAACACTAAAACAGGATTGCAAAGTCAAAGAACATGTACCTGGATGCGCAGGGCAGGCACGGGAAATGCAGCCTCCCGAGGGAGGGGTCTCCTCTGCACTGGTTCCTGCAGGGCTCTGGCTCCTTAAATAGCCCACGCTCAGCGTGGGGGCCCCGTCACAATGGGTGTCTCCACAGCGACCGCCAGGGCTTTGTGATGGCTTCAGAACATGCAACTCTGTCTGAGGACAGGTGAGCAGTCAACAGAGAGTTGATGGGTCAGGTTTAAAGGGAGAACAGCCATGGGAGACATTACTGTGGGCATCTGCTAGAGACCACCTGATCAAGAGGACTCTGTGGATGAAGCACTCTACAGACAGATAGGAAGAGCCTCACGCTCGCAGGCCCTTGTTCTCATGGGGGACTTCAACCACCCTGACGTCTGTTGGAGCAATGCTACGGCCCAGCACAAGCAATCCAGGAGGTTCCTCGATTGTGTGGAAGATAACTTCCTTCTGCAAGTAATAGAGGAGCCGACAAGGAGGGGTGCCATGCCAGACCTCATGCTCACCAACAGGGAAGGGCTCATTGGAAATGTGACACTCCAGAGCAGCCTTGGTTGCAGCGATCATGAGATGGTCGAATTTGAGATCCTCAGCACAGTGAGAAGAGCGTGCAGCGAGCTCACTGCCCTAGACTTCAAGAGAGCAGACTTTGGCCTCTTCAGGAACCTGCTTAGGGTACTTTATAACTAAAGGCTACAATGGTGACTTTAGGAATAGAGACAAATATAACCTAACCCTAACCCTAACCCTAACACTAACCCTAAACCCCTAACCCTAACCCTAACCCTAACACTAACCCCTAACCCCTAACCCTAACCCTAACCCTAACCCTAACCCTAACCCCTAACCCCTAACCCTAACCCTAACCCTAACCCTAACCCCTAACCCTAACCCTAACAGTAACCCTAACCCCCTAACCCTAACCCCCTAACCCTAACCCTAACACCCTAACCCTAACCCTAACCCTAACCCTCATCATCCTCCTTATCTACACAGAGAAACCAAGGGAGTCCCCCTGACAGATCCCATGGACTATCCGAGGCAGCAGGCTCTGACTGGGAGGTAGAAGTTCTCCTGCCCTGACACCTTCTCAGCACCTCTGACACCAGCAGCTCCTGCACACAGAAGGCTCCTGCTTCGCCCCCAGCACCTCTGCAGGCAGAGCTCAGCTCCAAGCACAGGAACAAGCCCAGCGCCTCCTCCTCACCCATCCCCTGCTCCTACAGCTGGGATGGCACCAGCACATCTCCTGACAGCTTCTCCTCCCTTTAGAGCACGCACCCACCATGTGTTTCAAGGCAACACTAAAACAGGATTGCAAAGTCAAAGAACATGTACCTGGATGCGCAGGGCAGCCACGGGAAATGCAGCCTCCCGAGGGAGGGGTCTCCTCTGCACTGGTTCCTGCAGGGCTCTGGCTCCTTAAATAGCCCACGCTCAGCGTGGGGGCCCCGTCACAATGGGTGTCTCCACAGCGACCGCCAGGGCTTTGTGATGGCTTCAGAACATGCAACTCTGTCTGAGGACAGGTGAGCAGTCAACAGAGAGTTGATGGGTCAGGTTTAAAGGGAGAACAGCCATGGGAGACATTACTGTGGGCATCTGCTAGAGACCACCTGATCAAGAGGACTCTGTGGATGAAGCACTCTACAGACAGATAGGAAGAGCCTCACGCTCGCAGGCCCTTGTTCTCATGGGGGACTTCAACCACCCTGACGTCTGTTGGAGCAATGCTACGGCCCAGCACAAGCAATCCAGGAGGTTCCTCGATTGTGTGGAAGATAACTTCCTTCTGCAAGTAATAGAGGAGCCGACAAGGAGGGGTGCCATGCCAGACCTCATGCTCACCAACAGGGAAGGGCTCATTGGAAATGTGACACTCCAGAGCAGCCTTGGTTGCAGCCATCATGAGATGGTCGAATTTGAGATCCTCAGCACAGTGAGAAGAGCGTGCAGCGAGCTCACTGCCCTGGACTTCAAGAGAGCAGACTTTGGCCTCTTCAGGAACCTGCTTAGGGTACTTTATAACTAAAGGCTACAATGGTGACTTTAGGAATAGAGACAAATATAACCTAACCCTAACCCTAACCCTAACACTAACCCTAAACCCCTAACCCTAACCCTAACCCTAACACTAACCCCTAACCCCTAACCCTAACCCTAACCCTAACCCCTAACCCCTAACCCTAACCCTAACCCTAACCCTAACCCCTAACCCTAACCCTAACAGTAACCCTAACCCCCTAACCCTAACCCCCTAACCCTAACCCTAACACCCTAACCCTAACCCTAACCCTAACCCTCATCATCCTCCTTATCTACACAGAGAAACCAAGGGAGTCCCCCTGACAGATCCCATGGACTGTCCGAGGCAGCAGGCTCTGACTGGGAGGTAGAAGTTCTCCTGCCCTGACACCTTCTCAGCACCTCTGACACCAGCAGCTCCTGCACACAGAAGGCTCCTGCTTCGCCCCCAGCACCTCTGCAGGCAGAGCTCAGCTCCAAGCACAGGAACAAGCCCAGCGCCTCCTCCTCACCCATCCCCTGCTCCTACAGCTGGGATGGCACCAGCACATCTCCTGACAGCTTCTCCTCCCTTTAGAGCACGCACCCACCATGTGTTTCAAGGCAACACTAAAACAGGATTGCAAAGTCAAAGAACATGTACCTGGATGCGCAGGGCAGCCACGGGAAATGCAGCCTCCCGAGGGAGGGGTCTCCTCTGCACTGGTTCCTGCAGGGCTCTGGCTCCTTAAATAGCCCACGCTCAGCGTGGGGGCCCCGTCACAATGGGTGTCTCCACAGCGACCGCCAGGGCTTTGTGATGGCTTCAGAACATGCAACTCTGTCTGAGGACAGGTGAGCAGTCAACAGAGAGTTGATGGGTCAGGTTTAAAGGGAGAACAGCCATGGGAGACATTACTGTGGGCATCTGCTAGAGACCACCTGATCAAGAGGACTCTGTGGATGAAGCACTCTACAGACAGATAGGAAGAGCCTCACGCTCGCAGGCCCTTGTTCTCATGGGGGACTTCAACCACCCTGACGTCTGTTGGAGCAATGCTACGGCCCAGCACAAGCAATCCAGGAGGTTCCTCGATTGTGTGGAAGATAACTTCCTTCTGCAAGTAATAGAGGAGCCGACAAGGAGGGGTGCCATGCCAGACCTCATGCTCACCAACAGGGAAGGGCTCATTGGAAATGTGACACTCCAGAGCAGCCTTGGTTGCAGCCATCATGAGATGGTCGAATTTGAGATCCTCAGCACAGTGAGAAGAGCGTGCAGCGAGCTCACTGCCCTGGACTTCAAGAGAGCAGACTTTGGCCTCTTCAGGAACCTGCTTAGGAAGGTTCCATGGGATATAGCCCTAGAGGGCAGGGGAGCCCAAGGTTGTTGGTTGATATTCAAGGATCTCCTACTACAAGCTCAAGAGTATTGCATCGCAACTAGAAGGAAGTGCAGCAGGACGGCCAGGAGACCTGACTGGATGGATAAGGAGCTGCTGAGGAAACTTGGAAGGAAAAAAAAGGCTTATAAAAGGTGGAAGCAAGGACAGGCAGTCTGGGAAGAATACAGGGATGTTGTCTGAGAAGCTATGGACCAGGTTAGGAAAGCTAAGGCCCAGTTAGAATTAAACTTGGCTAGGGGTGTGAAAGATAACAGGAAGGGATTCTATAGTTACATTGCAAATGAAAGATAGGGTAGGGACAACGTAGGCCCCCTCCAGAAACTATCAAGAGAACTGGCTACCCTAGATTTGCAGACGGCTGAGGTTCTTCATGACTTCTTTGCCTCTGTCTTCACTGGCAAAGGCTCTGACCGCACCACCCAAGTCTTGGAATGCAGACACAGGGAATGTGAGAATAAAGACCCTAGGCCCACTGTAGGAGAGGATCTGGTTTGAGACCATCCTAAAAACCTAAACGTACACAAGTCCATGGGACCTGGACATCCATCTGTGGGTCCTGAAGGAGCTGGCAAATGAAGTTGCTAAGACACTGGCCATCATATTTGAAAAATCATGGCACTCAGGTGAAGTTCCTGATGACTGGAGAAAGGGAAATATGACCCCATTTTTCAAGAAGGGGAAAATGGATGAGCCAGGGAATTACAGACCAGTCAGTCTCACCTTTCCTCAGTCCTCAGTCTCCTCTCAGCACCTGAGGTTCACGGACTCAATCCAAATACACCATGGGGCTCATGAAAACCTTTGGGATTTGTCAAGCCTTGCAGATTGCACAGCACATTTTAGGATTCCGAGTGCAGGAAGATTGCAAAGGGCAACGGATAAAAGTTATTTTGAATTTTTTTTTCTTACTTTTCAGTTTAGAAATTTCTGTGACTTCGGGAATGCCTGGCACAGGGATCACTAGAACCTGCCAGCACCCCTCCTGCCTTCCGCAATGCCCAGTGGGCTTGCGTGGGCCTTGACTGTCCCCTTGTGCTGAGCTCCCAGTGACAGATTTACAGGAGGGTGAAAATTTCTGAAACCGTTCTAGCAGTGATTATATTTGAAAAGTTTGTAGTTTGCAAAGAAAGCCTTTGTACATATGTTAAAATTTTGTAACTTTGCTGTTCTGTATTTTAGGTACTGTTCCAGTAGGTGATTGTGTTTAGAAATCATAAATCAATAGAGAAGCTTCATAAGCTGAATACTGCAGTTGTGTGGGTTTGTATCTTACGTACTTTATAACTAAAGGCTACAATGGTGACTTTAGGAATAGAGACAAATATAACCTAACCCTAACCCTAACCCTAACCCTAAACCCCTAACCCTAACCCTAACCCTAACACTAACCCCTAACCCCTAACCCTAACCCTAACAGTAACCCTAACCCCCTAACCCTAACCCCCTAACCCTAACCCTAACACCCTAACCCTAACCCTAACCCTAACCCTAACCCTCATCATCCTCCTTATCTACACAGAGAAACCAAGGGAGTCCCCCTGAGAGATCCCATGGACTGTCCGAGGCAGCAGGCTCTGACTGGGAGGTAGAAGTTCTCCTGCCCTGACACCTTCTCAGCACCTCTGACACCAGCAGCTCCTGCACACAGAAGGCTCCTGCTTCGCCCCCAGCACCTCTGCAGGCAGAGCTCAGCTCCAAGCACAGGAACAAGCCCAGCGCCTCCTCCTCACCCATCCCCTGCTCCTACAGCTGGGATGGCACCAGCACATCTCCTGACAGCTTCTCCTCCCTTTAGAGCACGCACCCACCATGTGTTTCAAGGCAACACTAAAACAGGATTGCAAAGTCAAAGAACATGTACCTGGATGCGCAGGGCAGGCACGGGAAATGCAGCCTCCCGAGGGAGGGGTCTCCTCTGCACTGGTTCCTGCAGGGCTCTGGCTCCTTAAATAGCCCACGCTCAGCGTGGGGGCCCCGTCACAATGGGTGTCTCCACAGCGACCGCCAGGGCTTTGTGATGGCTTCAGAACATGCAACTCTGTCTGAGGACAGGTGAGCAGTCAACAGAGAGTTGATGGGTCAGGTTTAAAGGGAGAACAGCCATGGGAGACATTACTGTGGGCATCTGCTAGAGACCACCTGATCAAGAGGACTCTGTGGATGAAGCACTCTACAGACAGATAGGAAGAGCCTCACGCTCGCAGGCCCTTGTTCTCATGGGGGACTTCAACCACCCTGACGTCTGTTGGAGCAATGCTACGGCCCAGCACAAGCAATCCAGGAGGTTCCTCGATTGTGTGGAAGATAACTTCCTTCTGCAAGTAATAGAGGAGCCGACAAGGAGGGGTGCCATGCCAGACCTCATGCTCACCAACAGGGAAGGGCTCATTGGAAATGTGACACTCCAGAGCAGCCTTGGTTGCAGCCATCATGAGATGGTCGAATTTGAGATCCTCAGCACAGTGAGAAGAGCGTGCAGCGAGCTCACTGCCCTGGACTTCAAGAGAGCAGACTTTGGCCTCTTCAGGAACCTGCTTAGGAAGGTTCCATGGGATATAGCCCTAGAGGGCAGGGGAGCCCAAGGTTGTTGGTTGATATTCAAGGATCTCCTACTACAAGCTCAAGAGTATTGCATCGCAACTAGAAGGAAGTGCAGCAGGACGGCCAGGAGACCTGACTGGATGGATAAGGAGCTGCTGAGGAAACTTGGAAGGAAAAAAAAGGCTTATAAAAGGTGGAAGCAAGGACAGGCAGTCTGGGAAGAATACAGGGATGTTGTCTGAGAAGCTATGGACCAGGTTAGGAAAGCTAAGGCCCAGTTAGAATTAAACTTGGCTAGGGGTGTGAAAGATAACAGGAAGGGATTCTATAGTTACATTGCAAATGAAAGATAGGGTAGGGACAACGTAGGCCCCCTCCAGAAACTATCAAGAGAACTGGCTACCCTAGATTTGCAGACGGCTGAGGTTCTTCATGACTTCTTTGCCTCTGTCTTCACTGGCAAAGGCTCTGACCGCACCACCCAAGTCTTGGAATGCAGACACAGGGAATGTGAGAATAAAGACCCTAGGCCCACTGTAGGAGAGGATCTGGTTTGAGACCATCCTAAAAACCTAAACGTACACAAGTCCATGGGACCTGGACATCCATCTGTGGGTCCTGAAGGAGCTGGCAAATGAAGTTGCTAAGACACTGGCCATCATATTTGAAAAATCATGGCACTCAGGTGAAGTTCCTGATGACTGGAGAAAGGGAAATATGACCCCATTTTTCAAGAAGGGGAAAATGGATGAGCCAGGGAATTACAGACCAGTCAGTCTCACCTTTCCTCAGTCCTCAGTCTCCTCTCAGCACCTGAGGTTCACGGACTCAATCCAAATACACCATGGGGCTCATGAAAACCTTTGGGATTTGTCAAGCCTTGCAGATTGCACAGCACATTTTAGGATTCCGAGTGCAGGAAGATTGCAAAGGGCAACGGATAAAAGTTATTTTGAATTTTTTTTTCTTACTTTTCAGTTTAGAAATTTCTGTGACTTCGGGAATGCCTGGCACAGGGATCACTAGAACCTGCCAGCACCCCTCCTGCCTTCCGCAATGCCCAGTGGGCTTGCGTGGGCCTTGACTGTCCCCTTGTGCTGAGCTCCCAGTGACAGATTTACAGGAGGGTGAAAATTTCTGAAACCGTTCTAGCAGTGATTATATTTGAAAAGTTTGTAGTTTGCAAAGAAAGCCTTTGTACATATGTTAAAATTTTGTAACTTTGCTGTTCTGTATTTTAGGTACTGTTCCAGTAGGTGATTGTGTTTAGAAATCATAAATCAATAGAGAAGCTTCATAAGCTGAATACTGCAGTTGTGTGGGTTTGTATCTTAGGTACTTTATAACTAAAGGCTACAATGGTGACTTTAGGAATAGAGACAAATATAACCTAACCCTAACCCTAACCCTAACCCTAACCCTAAACCCCTAACCCTAACCCTAACCCTAACACTAACCCCTAACCCCTAACCCTAACCCTAACAGTAACCCTAACCCCCTAACCCTAACCCCCTAACCCTAACCCTAACACCCTAACCCTAACCCTAACCCTAACCCTAACCCTCATCATCCTCCTTATCTACACAGAGAAACCAAGGGAGTCCCCCTGACAGATCCCATGGACTGTCCGAGGCAGCAGGCTCTGACTGGGAGGTAGAAGTTCTCCTGCCCTGACACCTTCTCAGCACCTCTGACACCAGCAGCTCCTGCACACAGAAGGCTCCTGCTTCGCCCCCAGCACCTCTGCAGGCAGAGCTCAGCTCCAAGCACAGGAACAAGCCCAGCGCCTCCTCCTCACCCATCCCCTGCTCCTACAGCTGGGATGGCACCAGCACATCTCCTGACAGCTTCTCCTCCCTTTAGAGCACGCACCCACCATGTGTTTCAAGGCAACACTAAAACAGGATTGCAAAGTCAAAGAACATGTACCTGGATGCGCAGGGCAGCCACGGGAAATGCAGCCTCCCGAGGGAGGGGTCTCCTCTGCACTGGTTCCTGCAGGGCTCTGGCTCCTTAAATAGCCCACGCTCAGCGTGGGGGCCCCGTCACAATGGGTGTCTCCACAGCGACCGCCAGGGCTTTGTGATGGCTTCAGAACATGCAACTCTGTCTGAGGACAGGTGAGCAGTCAACAGAGAGTTGATGGGTCAGGTTTAAAGGGAGAACAGCCATGGGAGACATTACTGTGGTCATCTGCTAGAGACCACCTGATCAAGAGGACTCTGTGGATGAAGCACTCTACAGACAGATAGGAAGAGCCTCACGCTCGCAGGCCCTTGTTCTCATGGGGGACTTCAACCACCCTGACGTCTGTTGGAGCAATGCTACGGCCCAGCACAAGCAATCCAGGAGGTTCCTCGATTGTGTGGAAGATAACTTCCTTCTGCAAGTAATAGAGGAGCCGACAAGGAGGGGTGCCATGCCAGACCTCATGCTCACCAACAGGGAAGGGCTCATTGGAAATGTGACACTCCAGAGCAGCCTTGGTTGCAGCCATCATGAGATGGTCGAATTTGAGATCCTCAGCACAGTGAGAAGAGCGTGCAGCGAGCTCACTGCCCTGGACTTCAAGAGAGCAGACTTTGGCCTCTTCAGGAACCTGCTTAGGGTACTTTATAACTAAAGGCTACAATGGTGACTTTAGGAATAGAGACAAATATAACCTAACCCTAACCCTAACCCTAACACTAACCCTAAACCCCTAACCCTAACCCTAACCCTAACACTAACCCCTAACCCCTAACCCTAACCCTAACCCTAACCCTAACCCCTAACCCCTAACCCTAACCCTAACCCTAACCCTAACCCCTAACCCTAACCCTAACAGTAACCCTAACCCCCTAACCCTAACCCCCTAACCCTAACCCTAACACCCTAACCCTAACCCTAACCCTAACCCTCATCATCCTCCTTATCTACACAGAGAAACCAAGGGAGTCCCCCTGACAGATCCCATGGACTGTCCGAGGCAGCAGGCTCTGACTGGGAGGTAGAAGTTCTCCTGCCCTGACACCTTCTCAGCACCTCTGACACCAGCAGCTCCTGCACACAGAAGGCTCCTGCTTCGCCCCCAGCACCTCTGCAGGCAGAGCTCAGCTCCAAGCACAGGAACAAGCCCAGCGCCTCCTCCTCACCCATCCCCTGCTCCTACAGCTGGGATGGCACCAGCACATCTCCTGACAGCTTCTCCTCCCTTTAGAGCACGCACCCACCATGTGTTTCAAGGCAACACTAAAACAGGATTGCAAAGTCAAAGAACATGTACCTGGATGCGCAGGGCAGGCACGGGAAATGCAGCCTCCCGAGGGAGGGGTCTCCTCTGCACTGGTTCCTGCAGGGCTCTGGCTCCTTAAATAGCCCACGCTCAGCGTGGGGGCCCCGTCACAATGGGTGTCTCCACAGCGACCGCCAGGGCTTTGTGATGGCTTCAGAACATGCAACTCTGTCTGAGGACAGGTGAGCAGTCAACAGAGAGTTGATGGGTCAGGTTTAAAGGGAGAACAGCCATGGGAGACATTACTGTGGGCATCTGCTAGAGACCACCTGATCAAGAGGACTCTGTGGATGAAGCACTCTACAGACAGATAGGAAGAGCCTCACGCTCGCAGGCCCTTGTTCTCATGGGGGACTTCAACCACCCTGACGTCTGTTGGAGCAATGCTACGGCCCAGCACAAGCAATCCAGGAGGTTCCTCGATTGTGTGGAAGATAACTTCCTTCTGCAAGTAATAGAGGAGCCGACAAGGAGGGGTGCCATGCCAGACCTCATGCTCACCAACAGGGAAGGGCTCATTGGAAATGTGACACTCCAGAGCAGCCTTGGTTGCAGCCATCATGAGATGGTCGAATTTGAGATCCTCAGC
This sequence comes from Psittacula echo, assembly GCF_963264785.1. Classification (NCBI taxonomy): domain Eukaryota; kingdom Metazoa; phylum Chordata; class Aves; order Psittaciformes; family Psittacidae; genus Psittacula; species Psittacula echo. The sequence continues at coordinate 781,590 of NW_027664267.1, forward strand.
ACAGTGAGAAGAGCGTGCAGCGAGCTCACTGCCCTGGACTTCAAGAGAGCAGACTTTGGCCTCTTCAGGAACCTGCTTAGGGTACTTTATAACTAAAGGCTACAATGGTGACTTTAGGAATAGAGACAAATATAACCTAACCCTAACCCTAACCCTAACACTAACCCTAAACCCCTAACCCTAACCCTAACCCTAACACTAACCCCTAACCCCTAACCCTAACCCTAACCCTAACCCTAACCCCTAACCCCTAACCCTAACCCTAACCCTAACCCTAACCCCTAACCCTAACCCTAACAGTAACCCTAACCCCCTAACCCTAACCCCCTAACCCTAACCCTAACACCCTAACCCTAACCCTAACCCTAACCCTCATCATCCTCCTTATCTACACAGAGAAACCAAGGGAGTCCCCCTGACAGATCCCATGGACTGTCCGAGGCAGCAGGCTCTGACTGGGAGGTAGAAGTTCTCCTGCCCTGACACCTTCTCAGCACCTCTGACACCAGCAGCTCCTGCACACAGAAGGCTCCTGCTTCGCCCCCAGCACCTCTGCAGGCAGAGCTCAGCTCCAAGCACAGGAACAAGCCCAGCGCCTCCTCCTCACCCATCCCCTGCTCCTACAGCTGGGATGGCACCAGCACATCTCCTGACAGCTTCTCCTCCCTTTAGAGCACGCACCCACCATGTGTTTCAAGGCAACACTAAAACAGGATTGCAAAGTCAAAGAACATGTACCTGGATGCGCAGGGCAGCCACGGGAAATGCAGCCTCCCGAGGGAGGGGTCTCCTCTGCACTGGTTCCTGCAGGGCTCTGGCTCCTTAAATAGCCCACGCTCAGCGTGGGGGCCCCGTCACAATGGGTGTCTCCACAGCGACCGCCAGGGCTTTGTGATGGCTTCAGAACATGCAACTCTGTCTGAGGACAGGTGAGCAGTCAACAGAGAGTTGATGGGTCAGGTTTAAAGGGAGAACAGCCATGGGAGACATTACTGTGGGCATCTGCTAGAGACCACCTGATCAAGAGGACTCTGTGGATGAAGCACTCTACAGACAGATAGGAAGAGCCTCACGCTCGCAGGCCCTTGTTCTCATGGGGGACTTCAACCACCCTGACGTCTGTTGGAGCAATGCTACGGCCCAGCACAAGCAATCCAGGAGGTTCCTCGATTGTGTGGAAGATAACTTCCTTCTGCAAGTAATAGAGGAGCCGACAAGGAGGGGTGCCATGCCAGACCTCATGCTCACCAACAGGGAAGGGCTCATTGGAAATGTGACACTCCAGAGCAGCCTTGGTTGCAGCCATCATGAGATGGTCGAATTTGAGATCCTCAGCACAGTGAGAAGAGCGTGCAGCGAGCTCACTGCCCTGGACTTCAAGAGAGCAGACTTTGGCCTCTTCAGGAACCTGCTTAGGGTACTTTATAACTAAAGGCTACAATGGTGACTTTAGGAATAGAGACAAATATAACCTAACCCTAACCCTAACCCTAACACTAACCCTAAACCCCTAACCCTAACCCTAACCCTAACACTAACCCCTAACCCCTAACCCTAACCCTAACCCTAACCCCTAACCCCTAACCCTAACCCTAACCCTAACCCTAACCCCTAACCCTAACCCTAACAGTAACCCTAACCCCCTAACCCTAACCCCCTAACCCTAACCCTAACACCCTAACCCTAACCCTAACCCTAACCCTCATCATCCTCCTTATCTACACAGAGAAACCAAGGGAGTCCCCCTGACAGATCCCATGGACTGTCCGAGGCAGCAGGCTCTGACTGGGAGGTAGAAGTTCTCCTGCCCTGACACCTTCTCAGCACCTCTGACACCAGCAGCTCCTGCACACAGAAGGCTCCTGCTTCGCCCCCAGCACCTCTGCAGGCAGAGCTCAGCTCCAAGCACAGGAACAAGCCCAGCGCCTCCTCCTCACCCATCCCCTGCTCCTACAGCTGGGATGGCACCAGCACATCTCCTGACAGCTTCTCCTCCCTTTAGAGCACGCACCCACCATGTGTTTCAAGGCAACACTAAAACAGGATTGCAAAGTCAAAGAACATGTACCTGGATGCGCAGGGCAGCCACGGGAAATGCAGCCTCCCGAGGGAGGGGTCTCCTCTGCACTGGTTCCTGCAGGGCTCTGGCTCCTTAAATAGCCCACGCTCAGCGTGGGGGCCCCGTCACAATGGGTGTCTCCACAGCGACCGCCAGGGCTTTGTGATGGCTTCAGAACATGCAACTCTGTCTGAGGACAGGTGAGCAGTCAACAGAGAGTTGATGGGTCAGGTTTAAAGGGAGAACAGCCATGGGAGACATTACTGTGGGCATCTGCTAGAGACCACCTGATCAAGAGGACTCTGTGGATGAAGCACTCTACAGACAGATAGGAAGAGCCTCACGCTCGCAGGCCCTTGTTCTCATGGGGGACTTCAACCACCCTGACGTCTGTTGGAGCAATGCTACGGCCCAGCACAAGCAATCCAGGAGGTTCCTCGATTGTGTGGAAGATAACTTCCTTCTGCAAGTAATAGAGGAGCCGACAAGGAGGGGTGCCATGCCAGACCTCATGCTCACCAACAGGGAAGGGCTCATTGGAAATGTGACACTCCAGAGCAGCCTTGGTTGCAGCCATCATGAGATGGTCGAATTTGAGATCCTCAGCACAGTGAGAAGAGCGTGCAGCGAGCTCACTGCCCTGGACTTCAAGAGAGCAGACTTTGGCCTCTTCAGGAACCTGCTTAGGAAGGTTCCATGGGATATAGCCCTAGAGGGCAGGGGAGCCCAAGGTTGTTGGTTGATATTCAAGGATCTCCTACTACAAGCTCAAGAGTATTGCATCGCAACTAGAAGGAAGTGCAGCAGGACGGCCAGGAGACCTGACTGGATGGATAAGGAGCTGCTGAGGAAACTTGGAAGGAAAAAAAAGGCTTATAAAAGGTGGAAGCAAGGACAGGCAGTCTGGGAAGAATACAGGGATGTTGTCTGAGAAGCTATGGACCAGGTTAGGAAAGCTAAGGCCCAGTTAGAATTAAACTTGGCTAGGGGTGTGAAAGATAACAGGAAGGGATTCTATAGTTACATTGCAAATGAAAGATAGGGTAGGGACAACGTAGGCCCCCTCCAGAAACTATCAAGAGAACTGGCTACCCTAGATTTGCAGACGGCTGAGGTTCTTCATGACTTCTTTGCCTCTGTCTTCACTGGCAAAGGCTCTGACCGCACCACCCAAGTCTTGGAATGCAGACACAGGGAATGTGAGAATAAAGACCCTAGGCCCACTGTAGGAGAGGATCTGGTTTGAGACCATCCTAAAAACCTAAACGTACACAAGTCCATGGGACCTGGACATCCATCTGCGGGTCCTGAAGGAGCTGGCAAATGAAGTTGCTAAGACACTGGCCATCATATTTGAAAAATCATGGCACTCAGGTGAAGTTCCTGATGACTGGAGAAAGGGAAATATGACCCCATTTTTCAAGAAGGGGAAAATGGATGAGCCAGGGAATTACAGACCAGTCAGTCTCACCTTTCCTCAGTCCTCAGTCTCCTCTCAGCACCTGAGGTTCACGGACTCAATCCAAATACACCATGGGGCTCATGAAAACCTTTGGGATTTGTCAAGCCTTGCAGATTGCACAGCACATTTTAGGATTCCGAGTGCAGGAAGATTGCAAAGGGCAACGGATAAAAGTTATTTTGAATTTTTTTTTCTTACTTTTCAGTTTAGAAATTTCTGTGACTTCGGGAATGCCTGGCACAGGGATCACTAGAACCTGCCAGCACCCCTCCTGCCTTCCGCAATGCCCAGTGGGCTTGCGTGGGCCTTGACTGTCCCCTTGTGCTGAGCTCCCAGTGACAGATTTACAGGAGGGTGAAAATTTCTGAAACCGTTCTAGCAGTGATTATATTTGAAAAGTTTGTAGTTTGCAAAGAAAGCCTTTGTACATATGTTAAAATTTTGTAACTTTGCTGTTCTGTATTTTAGGTACTGTTCCAGTAGGTGATTGTGTTTAGAAATCATAAATAAATAGAGAAGCTTCATAAGCTGAATACTGCAGTTGTGTGGGTTTGTATCTTAGGTACTTTATAACTAAAGGCTACAATGGTGACTTTAGGAATAGAGACAAATATAACCTAACCCTAACCCTAACCCTAACCCTAAACCCCTAACCCTAACCCTAACCCTAACACTAACCCCTAACCCCTAACCCTAACCCTAACAGTAACCCTAACCCCCTAACCCTAACCCCCTAACCCTAACCCTAACACCCTAACCCTAACCCTAACCCTAACCCTAACCCTCATCATCCTCCTTATCTACACAGAGAAACCAAGGGAGTCCCCCTGACAGATCCCATGGACTGTCCGAGGCAGCAGGCTCTGACTGGGAGGTAGAAGTTCTCCTGCCCTGACACCTTCTCAGCACCTCTGACACCAGCAGCTCCTGCACACAGAAGGCTCCTGCTTCGCCCCCAGCACCTCTGCAGGCAGAGCTCAGCTCCAAGCACAGGAACAAGCCCAGCGCCTCCTCCTCACCCATCCCCTGCTCCTACAGCTGGGATGGCACCAGCACATCTCCTGACAGCTTCTCCTCCCTTTAGAGCACGCACCCACCATGTGTTTCAAGGCAACACTAAAACAGGATTGCAAAGTCAAAGAACATGTACCTGGATGCGCAGGGCAGCCACGGGAAATGCAGCCTCCCGAGGGAGGGGTCTCCTCTGCACTGGTTCCTGCAGGGCTCTGGCTCCTTAAATAGCCCACGCTCAGCGTGGGGGCCCCGTCACAATGGGTGTCTCCACAGCGACCGCCAGGGCTTTGTGATGGCTTCAGAACATGCAACTCTGTCTGAGGACAGGTGAGCAGTCAACAGAGAGTTGATGGGTCAGGTTTAAAGGGAGAACAGCCATGGGAGACATTACTGTGGGCATCTGCTAGAGACCACCTGATCAAGAGGACTCTGTGGATGAAGCACTCTACAGACAGATAGGAAGAGCCTCACGCTCGCAGGCCCTTGTTCTCATGGGGGACTTCAACCACCCTGACGTCTGTTGGAGCAATGCTACGGCCCAGCACAAGCAATCCAGGAGGTTCCTCGATTGTGTGGAAGATAACTTCCTTCTGCAAGTAATAGAGGAGCCGACAAGGAGGGGTGCCATGCCAGACCTCATGCTCACCAACAGGGAAGGGCTCATTGGAAATGTGACACTCCAGAGCAGCCTTGGTTGCAGCCATCATGAGATGGTCGAATTTGAGATCCTCAGCACAGTGAGAAGAGCGTGCAGCGAGCTCACTGCCCTGGACTTCAAGAGAGCAGACTTTGGCCTCTTCAGGAACCTGCTTAGGGTACTTTATAACTAAAGGCTACAATGGTGACTTTAGGAATAGAGACAAATATAACCTAACCCTAACCCTAACCCTAACACTAACCCTAACCCCCTAACCCTAACCCTAACCCTAACACTAACCCCTAACCCCTAACCCTAACCCTAACCCTAACCCTAACCCCTAACCCCTAACCCTAACCCTAACCCTAACCCCTAACCCTAACCCTAACAGTAACCCTAACCCCCTAACCCTAACCCCCTAACCCTAACCCTAACACCCTAACCCTAACCCTAACCCTAACCCTCATCATCCTCCTTATCTACACAGAGAAACCAAGGGAGTCCCCCTGACAGATCCCATGGACTGTCCGAGGCAGCAGGCTCTGACTGGGAGGTAGAAGTTCTCCTGCCCTGACACCTTCTCAGCACCTCTGACACCAGCAGCTCCTGCACACAGAAGGCTCCTGCTTCGCCCCCAGCACCTCTGCAGGCAGAGCTCAGCTCCAAGCACAGGAACAAGCCCAGCGCCTCCTCCTCACCCATCCCCTGCTCCTACAGCTGGGATGGCACCAGCACATCTCCTGACAGCTTCTCCTCCCTTTAGAGCACGCACCCACCATGTGTTTCAAGGCAACACTAAAACAGGATTGCAAAGTCAAAGAACATGTACCTGGATGCGCAGGGCAGGCACGGGAAATGCAGCCTCCCGAGGGAGGGGTCTCCTCTGCACTGGTTCCTGCAGGGCTCTGGCTCCTTAAATAGCCCACGCTCAGCGTGGGGGCCCCGTCACAATGGGTGTCTCCACAGCGACCGCCAGGGCTTTGTGATGGCTTCAGAACATGCAACTCTGTCTGAGGACAGGTGAGCAGTCAACAGAGAGTTGATGGGTCAGGTTTAAAGGGAGAACAGCCATGGGAGACATTACTGTGGGCATCTGCTAGAGACCACCTGATCAAGAGGACTCTGTGGATGAAGCACTCTACAGACAGATAGGAAGAGCCTCACGCTCGCAGGCCCTTGTTCTCATGGGGGACTTCAACCACCCTGACGTCTGTTGGAGCAATGCTACGGCCCAGCACAAGCAATCCAGGAGGTTCCTCGATTGTGTGGAAGATAACTTCCTTCTGCAAGTAATAGAGGAGCCGACAAGGAGGGGTGCCATGCCAGACCTCATGCTCACCAACAGGGAAGGGCTCATTGGAAATGTGACACTCCAGAGCAGCCTTGGTTGCAGCCATCATGAGATGGTCGAATTTGAGATCCTCAGCACAGTGAGAAGAGCGTGCAGCGAGCTCACTGCCCTGGACTTCAAGAGAGCAGACTTTGGCCTCTTCAGGAACCTGCTTAGGAAGGTTCCATGGGATATAGCCCTAGAGGGCAGGGGAGCCCAAGGTTGTTGGTTGATATTCAAGGATCTCCTACTACAAGCTCAAGAGTATTGCATCGCAACTAGAAGGAAGTGCAGCAGGACGGCCAGGAGACCTGACTGGATGGATAAGGAGCTGCTGAGGAAACTTGGAAGGAAAAAAAAGGCTTATAAAAGGTGGAAGCAAGGACAGGCAGTCTGGGAAGAATACAGGGATGTTGTCTGAGAAGCTATGGACCAGGTTAGGAAAGCTAAGGCCCAGTTAGAATTAAACTTGGCTAGGGGTGTGAAAGATAACAGGAAGGGATTCTATAGTTACATTGCAAATGAAAGATAGGGTAGGGACAACGTAGGCCCCCTCCAGAAACTATCAAGAGAACTGGCTACCCTAGATTTGCAGACGGCTGAGGTTCTTCATGACTTCTTTGCCTCTGTCTTCACTGGCAAAGGCTCTGACCGCACCACCCAAGTCTTGGAATGCAGACACAGGGAATGTGAGAATAAAGACCCTAGGCCCACTGTAGGAGAGGATCTGGTTTGAGACCATCCTAAAAACCTAAACGTACACAAGTCCATGGGACCTGGACATCCATCTGCGGGTCCTGAAGGAGCTGGCAAATGAAGTTGCTAAGACACTGGCCATCATATTTGAAAAATCATGGCACTCAGGTGAAGTTCCTGATGACTGGAGAAAGGGAAATATGACCCCATTTTTCAAGAAGGGGAAAATGGATGAGCCAGGGAATTACAGACCAGTCAGTCTCACCTTTCCTCAGTCCTCAGTCTCCTCTCAGCACCTGAGGTTCACGGACTCAATCCAAATACACCATGGGGCTCATGAAAACCTTTGGGATTTGTCAAGCCTTGCAGATTGCACAGCACATTTTAGGATTCCGAGTGCAGGAAGATTGCAAAGGGCAACGGATAAAAGTTATTTTGAATTTTTTTTTCTTACTTTTCAGTTTAGAAATTTCTGTGACTTCGGGAATGCCTGGCACAGGGATCACTAGAACCTGCCAGCACCCCTCCTGCCTTCCGCAATGCCCAGTGGGCTTGCGTGGGCCTTGACTGTCCCCTTGTGCTGAGCTCCCAGTGACAGATTTACAGGAGGGTGAAAATTTCTGAAACCGTTCTAGCAGTGATTATATTTGAAAAGTTTGTAGTTTGCAAAGAAAGCCTTTGTACATATGTTAAAATTTTGTAACTTTGCTGTTCTGTATTTTAGGTACTGTTCCAGTAGGTGATTGTGTTTAGAAATCATAAATCAATAGAGAAGCTTCATAAGCTGAATACTGCAGTTGTGTGGGTTTGTATCTTAGGTACTTTATAACTAAAGGCTACAATGGTGACTTTAGGAATAGAGACAAATATAACCTAACCCTAACCCTAACCCTAACCCTAAACCCCTAACCCTAACCCTAACCCTAACACTAACCCCTAACCCCTAACCCTAACCCTAACAGTAACCCTAACCCCCTAACCCTAACCCCCTAACCCTAACCCTAACACCCTAACCCTAACCCTAACCCTAACCCTAACCCTCATCATCCTCCTTATCTACACAGAGAAACCAAGGGAGTCCCCCTGAGAGATCCCATGGACTGTCCGAGGCAGCAGGCTCTGACTGGGAGGTAGAAGTTCTCCTGCCCTGACACCTTCTCAGCACCTCTGACACCAGCAGCTCCTGCACACAGAAGGCTCCTGCTTCGCCCCCAGCACCTCTGCAGGCAGAGCTCAGCTCCAAGCACAGGAACAAGCCCAGCGCCTCCTCCTCACCCATCCCCTGCTCCTACAGCTGGGATGGCACCAGCACATCTCCTGACAGCTTCTCCTCCCTTTAGAGCACGCACCCACCATGTGTTTCAAGGCAACACTAAAACAGGATTGCAAAGTCAAAGAACATGTACCTGGATGCGCAGGGCAGCCACGGGAAATGCAGCCTCCCGAGGGAGGGGTCTCCTCTGCACTGGTTCCTGCAGGGCTCTGGCTCCTTAAATAGCCCACGCTCAGCGTGGGGGCCCCGTCACAATGGGTGTCTCCACAGCGACCGCCAGGGCTTTGTGATGGCTTCAGAACATGCAACTCTGTCTGAGGACAGGTGAGCAGTCAACAGAGAGTTGATGGGTCAGGTTTAAAGGGAGAACAGCCATGGGAGACATTACTGTGGGCATCTGCTAGAGACCACCTGATCAAGAGGACTCTGTGGATGAAGCACTCTACAGACAGATAGGAAGAGCCTCACGCTCGCAGGCCCTTGTTCTCATGGGGGACTTCAACCACCCTGACGTCTGTTGGAGCAATGCTACGGCCCAGCACAAGCAATCCAGGAGGTTCCTCGATTGTGTGGAAGATAACTTCCTTCTGCAAGTAATAGAGGAGCCGACAAGGAGGGGTGCCATGCCAGACCTCATGCTCACCAACAGGGAAGGGCTCATTGGAAATGTGACACTCCAGAGCAGCCTTGGTTGCAGCCATCATGAGATGGTCGAATTTGAGATCCTCAGCACAGTGAGAAGAGCGTGCAGCGAGCTCACTGCCCTGGACTTCAAGAGAGCAGACTTTGGCCTCTTCAGGAACCTGCTTAGGAAGGTTCCATGGGATATAGCCCTAGAGGGCAGGGGAGCCCAAGGTTGTTGGTTGATATTCAAGGATCTCCTACTACAAGCTCAAGAGTATTGCATCGCAACTAGAAGGAAGTGCAGCAGGACGGCCAGGAGACCTGACTGGATGGATAAGGAGCTGCTGAGGAAACTTGGAAGGAAAAAAAAGGCTTATAAAAGGTGGAAGCAAGGACAGGCAGTCTGGGAAGAATACAGGGATGTTGTCTGAGAAGCTATGGACCAGGTTAGGAAAGCTAAGGCCCAGTTAGAATTAAACTTGGCTAGGGGTGTGAAAGATAACAGGAAGGGATTCTATAGTTACATTGCAAATGAAAGATAGGGTAGGGACAACGTAGGCCCCCTCCAGAAACTATCAAGAGAACTGGCTACCCTAGATTTGCAGACGGCTGAGGTTCTTCATGACTTCTTTGCCTCTGTCTTCACTGGCAAAGGCTCTGACCGCACCACCCAAGTCTTGGAATGCAGACACAGGGAATGTGAGAATAAAGACCCTAGGCCCACTGTAGGAGAGGATCTGGTTTGAGACCATCCTAAAAACCTAAACGTACACAAGTCCATGGGACCTGGACATCCATCTGTGGGTCCTGAAGGAGCTGGCAAATGAAGTTGCTAAGACACTGGCCATCATATTTGAAAAATCATGGCACTCAGGTGAAGTTCCTGATGACTGGAGAAAGGGAAATATGACCCCATTTTTCAAGAAGGGGAAAATGGATGAGCCAGGGAATTACAGACCAGTCAGTCTCACCTTTCCTCAGTCCTCAGTCTCCTCTCAGCACCTGAGGTTCACGGACTCAATCCAAATACACCATGGGGCTCATGAAAACCTTTGGGATTTGTCAAGCCTTGCAGATTGCACAGCACATTTTAGGATTCCGAGTGCAGGAAGATTGCAAAGGGCAACGGATAAAAGTTATTTTGAATTTTTTTTTCTTACTTTTCAGTTTAGAAATTTCTGTGACTTCGGGAATGCCTGGCACAGGGATCACTAGAACCTGCCAGCACCCCTCCTGCCTTCCGCAATGCCCAGTGGGCTTGCGTGGGCCTTGACTGTCCCCTTGTGCTGAGCTCCCAGTGACAGATTTACAGGAGGGTGAAAATTTCTGAAACCGTTCTAGCAGTGATTATATTTGAAAAGTTTGTAGTTTGCAAAGAAAGCCTTTGTACATATGTTAAAATTTTGTAACTTTGCTGTTCTGTATTTTAGGTACTGTTCCAGTAGGTGATTGTGTTTAGAAATCATAAATCAATAGAGAAGCTTCATAAGCTGAATACTGCAGTTGTGTGGGTTTGTATCTTAGGTACTTTATAACTAAAGGCTACAATGGTGACTTTAGGAATAGAGACAAATATAACCTAACCCTAACCCTAACCCTAAACCCCTAACCCTAACCCTAACCCTAACACTAACCCCTAACCCCTAACCCTAACCCTAACAGTAACCCTAACCCCCTAACCCTAACCCCCTAACCCTAACCCTAACACCCTAACCCTAACCCTAACCCTAACCCTCATCATCCTCCTTATCTACACAGAGAAACCAAGGGAGTCCCCCTGACAGATCCCATGGACTGTCCGAGGCAGCAGGCTCTGACTGGGAGGTAGAAGTTCTCCTGCCCTGACACCTTCTCAGCACCTCTGACACCAGCAGCTCCTGCACACAGAAGGCTCCTGCTTCGCCCCCAGCACCTCTGCAGGCAGAGCTCAGCTCCAAGCACAGGAACAAGCCCAGCGCCTCCTCCTCACCCATCCCCTGCTCCTACAGCTGGGATGGCACCAGCACATCTCCTGACAGCTTCTCCTCCCTTTAGAGCACGCACCCACCATGTGTTTCAAGGCAACACTAAAACAGGATTGCAAAGTCAAAGAACATGTACCTGGATGCGCAGGGCAGCCACGGGAAATGCAGCCTCCCGAGGGAGGGGTCTCCTCTGCACTGGTTCCTGCAGGGCTCTGGCTCCTTAAATAGCCCACGCTCAGCGTGGGGGCCCCGTCACAATGGGTGTCTCCACAGCGACCGCCAGGGCTTTGTGATGGCTTCAGAACATGCAACTCTGTCTGAGGACAGGTGAGCAGTCAACAGAGAGTTGATGGGTCAGGTTTAAAGGGAGAACAGCCATGGGAGACATTACTGTGGGCATCTGCTAGAGACCACCTGATCAAGAGGACTCTGTGGATGAAGCACTCTACAGACAGATAGGAAGAGCCTCACGCTCGCAGGCCCTTGTTCTCATGGGGGACTTCAACCACCCTGACGTCTGTTGGAGCAATGCTACGGCCCAGCACAAGCAATCCAGGAGGTTCCTCGATTGTGTGGAAGATAACTTCCTTCTGCAAGTAATAGAGGAGCCGACAAGGAGGGGTGCCATGCCAGACCTCATGCTCACCAACAGGGAAGGGCTCATTGGAAATGTGACACTCCAGAGCAGCCTTGGTTGCAGCCATCATGAGATGGTCGAATTTGAGATCCTCAGCACAGTGAGAAGAGCGTGCAGCGAGCTCACTGCCCTGGACTTCAAGAGAGCAGACTTTGGCCTCTTCAGGAACCTGCTTAGGAAGGTTCCATGGGATATAGCCCTAGAGGGCAGGGGAGCCCAAGGTTGTTGGTTGATATTCAAGGATCTCCTACTACAAGCTCAAGAGTATTGCATCGCAACTAGAAGGAAGTGCAGCAGGACGGCCAGGAGACCTGACTGGATGGATAAGGAGCTGCTGAGGAAACTTGGAAGGAAAAAAAAGGCTTATAAAAGGTGGAAGCAAGGACAGGCAGTCTGGGAAGAATACAGGGATGTTGTCTGAGAAGCTATGGACCAGGTTAGGAAAGCTAAGGCCCAGTTAGAATTAAACTTGGCTAGGGGTGTGAAAGATAACAGGAAGGGATTCTATAGTTACATTGCAAATGAAAGATAGGGTAGGGACAACGTAGGCCCCCTCCAGAAACTATCAAGAGAACTGGCTACCCTAGATTTGCAGACGGCTGAGGTTCTTCATGACTTCTTTGCCTCTGTCTTCACTGGCAAAGGCTCTGACCGCACCACCCAAGTCTTGGAATGCAGACACAGGGAATGTGAGAATAAAGACCCTAGGCCCACTGTAGGAGAGGATCTGGTTTGAGACCATCCTAAAAACCTAAACGTACACAAGTCCATGGGACCTGGACATCCATCTGTGGGTCCTGAAGGAGCTGGCAAATGAAGTTGCTAAGACACTGGCCATCATATTTGAAAAATCATGGCACTCAGGTGAAGTTCCTGATGACTGGAGAAAGGGAAATATGACCCCATTTTTCAAGAAGGGGAAAATGGATGAGCCAGGGAATTACAGACCAGTCAGTCTCACCTTTCCTCAGTCCTCAGTCTCCTCTCAGCACCTGAGGTTCACGGACTCAATCCAAATACACCATGGGGCTCATGAAAACCTTTGGGATTTGTCAAGCCTTGCAGATTGCACAGCACATTTTAGGATTCCGAGTGCAGGAAGATTGCAAAGGGCAACGGATAAAAGTTATTTTGAATTTTTTTTTCTTACTTTTCAGTTTAGAAATTTCTGTGACTTCGGGAATGCCTGGCACAGGGATCACTAGAACCTGCCAGCACCCCTCCTGCCTTCCGCAATGCCCAGTGGGCTTGCGTGGGCCTTGACTGTCCCCTTGTGCTGAGCTCCCAGTGACAGATTTACAGGAGGGTGAAAATTTCTGAAACCGTTCTAGCAGTGATTATATTTGAAAAGTTTGTAGTTTGCAAAGAAAGCCTTTGTACATATGTTAAAATTTTGTAACTTTGCTGTTCTGTATTTTAGGTACTGTTCCAGTAGGTGATTGTGTTTAGAAATCATAAATCAATAGAGAAGCTTCATAAGCTGAATACTGCAGTTGTGTGGGTTTGTATCTTAGGTACTTTATAACTAAAGGCTACAATGGTGACTTTAGGAATAGAGACAAATATAACCTAACCCTAACCCTAACCCTAACCCTAACCCTAAACCCCTAACCCTAACCCTAACCCTAACACTAACCCCTAACCCCTAACCCTAACCCTAACAGTAACCCTAACCCCCTAACCCTAACCCCCTAACCCTAACCCTAACACCCTAACCCTAACCCTAACCCTAACCCTCATCATCCTCCTTATCTACACAGAGAAACCAAGGGAGTCCCCCTGACAGATCCCATGGACTGTCCGAGGCAGCAGGCTCTGACTGGGAGGTAGAAGTTCTCCTGCCCTGACACCTTCTCAGCACCTCTGACACCAGCAGCTCCTGCACACAGAAGGCTCCTGCTTCGCCCCCAGCACCTCTGCAGGCAGAGCTCAGCTCCAAGCACAGGAACAAGCCCAGCGCCTCCTCCTCACCCATCCCCTGCTCCTACAGCTGGGATGGCACCAGCACATCTCCTGACAGCTTCTCCTCCCTTTAGAGCACGCACCCACCATGTGTTTCAAGGCAACACTAAAACAGGATTGCAAAGTCAAAGAACATGTACCTGGATGCGCAGGGCAGGCACGGGAAATGCAGCCTCCCGAGGGAGGGGTCTCCTCTGCACTGGTTCCTGCAGGGCTCTGGCTCCTTAAATAGCCCACGCTCAGCGTGGGGGCCCCGTCACAATGGGTGTCTCCACAGCGACCGCCAGGGCTTTGTGATGGCTTCAGAACATGCAACTCTGTCTGAGGACAGGTGAGCAGTCAACAGAGAGTTGATGGGTCAGGTTTAAAGGGAGAACAGCCATGGGAGACATTACTGTGGGCATCTGCTAGAGACCACCTGATCAAGAGGACTCTGTGGATGAAGCACTCTACAGACAGATAGGAAGAGCCTCACGCTCGCAGGCCCTTGTTCTCATGGGGGACTTCAACCACCCTGACGTCTGTTGGAGCAATGCTACGGCCCAGCACAAGCAATCCAGGAGGTTCCTCGATTGTGTGGAAGATAACTTCCTTCTGCAAGTAATAGAGGAGCCGACAAGGAGGGGTGCCATGCCAGACCTCATGCTCACCAACAGGGAAGGGCTCATTGGAAATGTGACACTCCAGAGCAGCCTTGGTTGCAGCCATCATGAGATGGTCGAATTTGAGATCCTCAGCACAGTGAGAAGAGCGTGCAGCGAGCTCACTGCCCTGGACTTCAAGAGAGCAGACTTTGGCCTCTTCAGGAACCTGCTTAGGGTACTTTATAACTAAAGGCTACAATGGTGACTTTAGGAATAGAGACAAATATAACCTAACCCTAACCCTAACCCTAACACTAACCCTAAACCCCTAACCCTAACCCTAACCCTAACACTAACCCCTAACCCCTAACCCTAACCCTAACCCTAACCCTAACCCCTAACCCCTAACCCTAACCCTAACCCTAACCCTAACCCCTAACCCTAACCCTAACAGTAACCCTAACCCCCTAACCCTAACCCCCTAACCCTAACCCTAACACCCTAACCCTAACCCTAACCCTAACCCTCATCATCCTCCTTATCTACACAGAGAAACCAAGGGAGTCCCCCTGACAGATCCCATGGACTGTCCGAGGCAGCAGGCTCTGACTGGGAGGTAGAAGTTCTCCTGCCCTGACACCTTCTCAGCACCTCTGACACCAGCAGCTCCTGCACACAGAAGGCTCCTGCTTCGCCCCCAGCACCTCTGCAGGCAGAGCTCAGCTCCAAGCACAGGAACAAGCCCAGCGCCTCCTCCTCACCCATCCCCTGCTCCTACAGCTGGGATGGCACCAGCACATCTCCTGACAGCTTCTCCTCCCTTTAGAGCACGCACCCACCATGTGTTTCAAGGCAACACTAAAACAGGATTGCAAAGTCAAAGAACATGTACCTGGATGCGCAGGGCAGCCACGGGAAATGCAGCCTCCCGAGGGAGGGGTCTCCTCTGCACTGGTTCCTGCAGGGCTCTGGCTCCTTAAATAGCCCACGCTCAGCGTGGGGGCCCCGTCACAATGGGTGTCTCCACAGCGACCGCCAGGGCTTTGTGATGGCTTCAGAACATGCAACTCTGTCTGAGGACAGGTGAGCAGTCAACAGAGAGTTGATGGGTCAGGTTTAAAGGGAGAACAGCCATGGGAGACATTACTGTGGGCATCTGCTAGAGACCACCTGATCAAGAGGACTCTGTGGATGAAGCACTCTACAGACAGATAGGAAGAGCCTCACGCTCGCAGGCCCTTGTTCTCATGGGGGACTTCAACCACCCTGACGTCTGTTGGAGCAATGCTACGGCCCAGCACAAGCAATCCAGGAGGTTCCTCGATTGTGTGGAAGATAACTTCCTTCTGCAAGTAATAGAGGAGCCGACAAGGAGGGGTGCCATGCCAGACCTCATGCTCACCAACAGGGAAGGGCTCATTGGAAATGTGACACTCCAGAGCAGCCTTGGTTGCAGCCATCATGAGATGGTCGAATTTGAGATCCTCAGCACAGTGAGAAGAGCGTGCAGCGAGCTCACTGCCCTGGACTTCAAGAGAGCAGACTTTGGCCTCTTCAGGAACCTGCTTAGGAAGGTTCCATGGGATATAGCCCTAGAGGGCAGGGGAGCCCAAGGTTGTTGGTTGATATTCAAGGATCTCCTACTACAAGCTCAAGAGTATTGCATCGCAACTAGAAGGAAGTGCAGCAGGACGGCCAGGAGACCTGACTGGATGGATAAGGAGCTGCTGAGGAAACTTGGAAGGAAAAAAAAGGCTTATAAAAGGTGGAAGCAAGGACAGGCAGTCTGGGAAGAATACAGGGATGTTGTCTGAGAAGCTATGGACCAGGTTAGGAAAGCTAAGGCCCAGTTAGAATTAAACTTGGCTAGGGGTGTGAAAGATAACAGGAAGGGATTCTATAGTTACATTGCAAATGAAAGATAGGGTAGGGACAACGTAGGCCCCCTCCAGAAACTATCAAGAGAACTGGCTACCCTAGATTTGCAGACGGCTGAGGTTCTTCATGACTTCTTTGCCTCTGTCTTCACTGGCAAAGGCTCTGACCGCACCACCCAAGTCTTGGAATGCAGACACAGGGAATGTGAGAATAAAGACCCTAGGCCCACTGTAGGAGAGGATCTGGTTTGAGACCATCCTAAAAACCTAAACGTACACAAGTCCATGGGACCTGGACATCCATCTGCGGGTCCTGAAGGAGCTGGCAAATGAAGTTGCTAAGACACTGGCCATCATATTTGAAAAATCATGGCACTCAGGTGAAGTTCCTGATGACTGGAGAAAGGGAAATATGACCCCATTTTTCAAGAAGGGGAAAATGGATGAGCCAGGGAATTACAGACCAGTCAGTCTCACCTTTCCTCAGTCCTCAGTCTCCTCTCAGCACCTGAGGTTCACGGACTCAATCCAAATACACCATGGGGCTCATGAAAACCTTTGGGATTTGTCAAGCCTTGCAGATTGCACAGCACATTTTAGGATTCCGAGTGCAGGAAGATTGCAAAGGGCAACGGATAAAAGTTATTTTGAATTTTTTTTTCTTACTTTTCAGTTTAGAAATTTCTGTGACTTCGGGAATGCCTGGCACAGGGATCACTAGAACCTGCCAGCACCCCTCCTGCCTTCCGCAATGCCCAGTGGGCTTGCGTGGGCCTTGACTGTCCCCTTGTGCTGAGCTCCCAGTGACAGATTTACAGGAGGGTGAAAATTTCTGAAACCGTTCTAGCAGTGATTATATTTGAAAAGTTTGTAGTTTGCAAAGAAAGCCTTTGTACATATGTTAAAATTTTGTAACTTTGCTGTTCTGTATTTTAGGTACTGTTCCAGTAGGTGATTATGTTTAGAAATCATAAATCAATAGAGAAGCTTCATAAGCTGAATACTGCAGTTGTGTGGGTTTGTATCTTAGGTACTTTATAACTAAAGGCTACAATGGTGACTTTAGGAATAGAGACAAATATAACCTAACCCTAACCCTAACCCTAACCCTAACCCTAAACCCCTAACCCTAACCCTAACCCTAACACTAACCCCTAACCCCTAACCCTAACCCTAACAGTAACCCTAACCCCCTAACCCTAACCCCCTAACCCTAACCCTAACACCCTAACCCTAACCCTAACCCTAACCCTAACCCTCATCATCCTCCTTATCTACACAGAGAAACCAAGGGAGTCCCCCTGACAGATCCCATGGACTGTCCGAGGCAGCAGGCTCTGACTGGGAGGTAGAAGTTCTCCTGCCCTGACACCTTCTCAGCACCTCTGACACCAGCAGCTCCTGCACACAGAAGGCTCCTGCTTCGCCCCCAGCACCTCTGCAGGCAGAGCTCAGCTCCAAGCACAGGAACAAGCCCAGCGCCTCCTCCTCACCCATCCCCTGCTCCTACAGCTGGGATGGCACCAGCACATCTCCTGACAGCTTCTCCTCCCTTTAGAGCACGCACCCACCATGTGTTTCAAGGCAACACTAAAACAGGATTGCAAAGTCAAAGAACATGTACCTGGATGCGCAGGGCAGCCACGGGAAATGCAGCCTCCCGAGGGAGGGGTCTCCTCTGCACTGGTTCCTGCAGGGCTCTGGCTCCTTAAATAGCCCACGCTCAGCGTGGGGGCCCCGTCACAATGGGTGTCTCCACAGCGACCGCCAGGGCTTTGTGATGGCTTCAGAACATGCAACTCTGTCTGAGGACAGGTGAGCAGTCAACAGAGAGTTGATGGGTCAGGTTTAAAGGGAGAACAGCCATGGGAGACATTACTGTGGGCATCTGCTAGAGACCACCTGATCAAGAGGACTCTGTGGATGAAGCACTCTACAGACAGATAGGAAGAGCCTCACGCTCGCAGGCCCTTGTTCTCATGGGGGACTTCAACCACCCTGACGTCTGTTGGAGCAATGCTACGGCCCAGCACAAGCAATCCAGGAGGTTCCTCGATTGTGTGGAAGATAACTTCCTTCTGCAAGTAATAGAGGAGCCGACAAGGAGGGGTGCCATGCCAGACCTCATGCTCACCAACAGGGAAGGGCTCATTGGAAATGTGACACTCCAGAGCAGCCTTGGTTGCAGCCATCATGAGATGGTCGAATTTGAGATCCTCAGCACAGTGAGAAGAGCGTGCAGCGAGCTCACTGCCCTGGACTTCAAGAGAGCAGACTTTGGCCTCTTCAGGAACCTGCTTAGGAAGGTTCCATGGGATATAGCCCTAGAGGGCAGGGGAGCCCAAGGTTGTTGGTTGATATTCAAGGATCTGCTACTACAAGCTCAAGAGTATTGCATCGCAACTAGAAGGAAGTGCAGCAGGACGGCCAGGAGACCTGACTGGATGGATAAGGAGCTGCTGAGGAAACTTGGAAGGAAAAAAAAGGCTTATAAAAGGTGGAAGCAAGGACAGGCAGTCTGGGAAGAATACAGGGATGTTGTCTGAGAAGCTATGGACCAGGTTAGGAAAGCTAAGGCCCAGTTAGAATTAAACTTGGCTAGGGGTGTGAAAGATAACAGGAAGGGATTCTATAGTTACATTGCAAATGAAAGATAGGGTAGGGACAACGTAGGCCCCCTCCAGAAACTATCAAGAGAACTGGCTACCCTAGATTTGCAGACGGCTGAGGTTCTTCATGACTTCTTTGCCTCTGTCTTCACTGGCAAAGGCTCTGACCGCACCACCCAAGTCTTGGAATGCAGACACAGGGAATGTGAGAATAAAGACCCTAGGCCCACTGTAGGAGAGGATCTGGTTTGAGACCATCCTAAAAACCTAAACGTACACAAGTCCATGGGACCTGGACATCCATCTGCGGGTCCTGAAGGAGCTGGCAAATGAAGTTGCTAAGACACTGGCCATCATATTTGAAAAATCATGGCACTCAGGTGAAGTTCCTGATGACTGGAGAAAGGGAAATATGACCCCATTTTTCAAGAAGGGGAAAATGGATGAGCCAGGGAATTACAGACCAGTCAGTCTCACCTTTCCTCAGTCCTCAGTCTCCTCTCAGCACCTGAGGTTCACGGACTCAATCCAAATACACCATGGGGCTCATGAAAACCTTTGGGATTTGTCAAGCCTTGCAGATTGCACAGCACATTTTAGGATTCCGAGTGCAGGAAGATTGCAAAGGGCAACGGATAAAAGTTATTTTGAATTTTTTTTTCTTACTTTTCAGTTTAGAAATTTCTGTGACTTCGGGAATGCCTGGCACAGGGATCACTAGAACCTGCCAGCACCCCTCCTGCCTTCCGCAATGCCCAGTGGGCTTGCGTGGGCCTTGACTGTCCCCTTGTGCTGAGCTCCCAGTGACAGATTTACAGGAGGGTGAAAATTTCTGAAACCGTTCTAGCAGTGATTATATTTGAAAAGTTTGTAGTTTGCAAAGAAAGCCTTTGTACATATGTTAAAATTTTGTAACTTTGCTGTTCTGTATTTTAGGTACTGTTCCAGTAGGTGATTGTGTTTAGAAATCATAAATCAATAGAGAAGCTTCATAAGCTGAATACTGCAGTTGTGTGGGTTTGTATCTTAGGTACTTTATAACTAAAGGCTACAATGGTGACTTTAGGAATAGAGACAAATATAACCTAACCCTAACCCTAACCCTAACCCTAACCCTAAACCCCTAACCCTAACCCTAACCCTAACACTAACCCCTAACCCCTAACCCTAACCCTAACAGTAACCCTAACCCCCTAACCCTAACCCCCTAACCCTAACCCTAACACCCTAACCCTAACCCTAACCCTAACCCTAACCCTCATCATCCTCCTTATCTACACAGAGAAACCAAGGGAGTCCCCCTGACAGATCCCATGGACTGTCCGAGGCAGCAGGCTCTGACTGGGAGGTAGAAGTTCTCCTGCCCTGACACCTTCTCAGCACCTCTGACACCAGCAGCTCCTGCACACAGAAGGCTCCTGCTTCGCCCCCAGCACCTCTGCAGGCAGAGCTCAGCTCCAAGCACAGGAACAAGCCCAGCGCCTCCTCCTCACCCATCCCCTGCTCCTACAGCTGGGATGGCACCAGCACATCTCCTGACAGCTTCTCCTCCCTTTAGAGCACGCACCCACCATGTGTTTCAAGGCAACACTAAAACAGGATTGCAAAGTCAAAGAACATGTACCTGGATGCGCAGGGCAGGCACGGGAAATGCAGCCTCCCGAGGGAGGGGTCTCCTCTGCACTGGTTCCTGCAGGGCTCTGGCTCCTTAAATAGCCCACGCTCAGCGTGGGGGCCCCGTCACAATGGGTGTCTCCACAGCGACCGCCAGGGCTTTGTGATGGCTTCAGAACATGCAACTCTGTCTGAGGACAGGTGAGCAGTCAACAGAGAGTTGATGGGTCAGGTTTAAAGGGAGAACAGCCATGGGAGACATTACTGTGGGCATCTGCTAGAGACCACCTGATCAAGAGGACTCTGTGGATGAAGCACTCTACAGACAGATAGGAAGAGCCTCACGCTCGCAGGCCCTTGTTCTCATGGGGGACTTCAACCACCCTGACGTCTGTTGGAGCAATGCTACGGCCCAGCACAAGCAATCCAGGAGGTTCCTCGATTGTGTGGAAGATAACTTCCTTCTGCAAGTAATAGAGGAGCCGACAAGGAGGGGTGCCATGCCAGACCTCATGCTCACCAACAGGGAAGGGCTCATTGGAAATGTGACACTCCAGAGCAGCCTTGGTTGCAGCCATCATGAGATGGTCGAATTTGAGATCCTCAGCACAGTGAGAAGAGCGTGCAGCGAGCTCACTGCCCTGGACTTCAAGAGAGCAGACTTTGGCCTCTTCAGGAACCTGCTTAGGAAGGTTCCATGGGATATAGCCCTAGAGGGCAGGGGAGCCCAAGGTTGTTGGTTGATATTCAAGGATCTCCTACTACAAGCTCAAGAGTATTGCATCGCAACTAGAAGGAAGTGCAGCAGGACGGCCAGGAGACCTGACTGGATGGATAAGGAGCTGCTGAGGAAACTTGGAAGGAAAAAAAAGGCTTATAAAAGGTGGAAGCAAGGACAGGCAGTCTGGGAAGAATACAGGGATGTTGTCTGAGAAGCTATGGACCAGGTTAGGAAAGCTAAGGCCCAGTTAGAATTAAACTTGGCTAGGGGTGTGAAAGATAACAGGAAGGGATTCTATAGTTACATTGCAAATGAAAGATAGGGTAGGGACAACGTAGGCCCCCTCCAGAAACTATCAAGAGAACTGGCTACCCTAGATTTGCAGACGGCTGAGGTTCTTCATGACTTCTTTGCCTCTGTCTTCACTGGCAAAGGCTCTGACCGCACCACCCAAGTCTTGGAATGCAGACACAGGGAATGTGAGAATAAAGACCCTAGGCCCACTGTAGGAGAGGATCTGGTTTGAGACCATCCTAAAAACCTAAACGTACACAAGTCCATGGGACCTGGACATCCATCTGCGGGTCCTGAAGGAGCTGGCAAATGAAGTTGCTAAGACACTGGCCATCATATTTGAAAAATCATGGCACTCAGGTGAAGTTCCTGATGACTGGAGAAAGGGAAATATGACCCCATTTTTCAAGAAGGGGAAAATGGATGAGCCAGGGAATTACAGACCAGTCAGTCTCACCTTTCCTCAGTCCTCAGTCTCCTCTCAGCACCTGAGGTTCACGGACTCAATCCAAATACACCATGGGGCTCATGAAAACCTTTGGGATTTGTCAAGCCTTGCAGATTGCACAGCACATTTTAGGATTCCGAGTGCAGGAAGATTGCAAAGGGCAACGGATAAAAGTTATTTTGAATTTTTTTTTCTTACTTTTCAGTTTAGAAATTTCTGTGACTTCGGGAATGCCTGGCACAGGGATCACTAGAACCTGCCAGCACCCCTCCTGCCTTCCGCAATGCCCAGTGGGCTTGCGTGGGCCTTGACTGTCCCCTTGTGCTGAGCTCCCAGTGACAGATTTACAGGAGGGTGAAAATTTCTGAAACCGTTCTAGCAGTGATTATATTTGAAAAGTTTGTAGTTTGCAAAGAAAGCCTTTGTACATATGTTAAAATTTTGTAACTTTGCTGTTCTGTATTTTAGGTACTGTTCCAGTAGGTGATTGTGTTTAGAAATCATAAATCAATAGAGAAGCTTCATAAGCTGAATACTGCAGTTGTGTGGGTTTGTATCTTAGGTACTTTATAACTAAAGGCTACAATGGTGACTTTAGGAATAGAGACAAATATAACCTAACCCTAACCCTAACCCTAACCCTAACCCTAAACCCCTAACCCTAACCCTAACACTAACCCCTAACCCCTAACCCTAACCCTAACAGTAACCCTAACCCCCTAACCCTAACCCCCTAACCCTAACCCTAACACCCTAACCCTAACCCTAACCCTAACCCTAACCCTCATCATCCTCCTTATCTACACAGAGAAACCAAGGGAGTCCCCCTGACAGATCCCATGGACTGTCCGAGGCAGCAGGCTCTGACTGGGAGGTAGAAGTTCTCCTGCCCTGACACCTTCTCAGCACCTCTGACACCAGCAGCTCCTGCACACAGAAGGCTCCTGCTTCGCCCCCAGCACCTCTGCAGGCAGAGCTCAGCTCCAAGCACAGGAACAAGCCCAGCGCCTCCTCCTCACCCATCCCCTGCTCCTACAGCTGGGATGGCACCAGCACATCTCCTGACAGCTTCTCCTCCCTTTAGAGCACGCACCCACCATGTGTTTCAAGGCAACACTAAAACAGGATTGCAAAGTCAAAGAACATGTACCTGGATGCGCAGGGCAGCCACGGGAAATGCAGCCTCCCGAGGGAGGGGTCTCCTCTGCACTGGTTCCTGCAGGGCTCTGGCTCCTTAAATAGCCCACGCTCAGCGTGGGGGCCCCGTCACAATGGGTGTCTCCACAGCGACCGCCAGGGCTTTGTGATGGCTTCAGAACATGCAACTCTGTCTGAGGACAGGTGAGCAGTCAACAGAGAGTTGATGGGTCAGGTTTAAAGGGAGAACAGCCATGGGAGACATTACTGTGGGCATCTGCTAGAGACCACCTGATCAAGAGGACTCTGTGGATGAAGCACTCTACAGACAGATAGGAAGAGCCTCACGCTCGCAGGCCCTTGTTCTCATGGGGGACTTCAACCACCCTGACGTCTGTTGGAGCAATGCTACGGCCCAGCACAAGCAATCCAGGAGGTTCCTCGATTGTGTGGAAGATAACTTCCTTCTGCAAGTAATAGAGGAGCCGACAAGGAGGGGTGCCATGCCAGACCTCATGCTCACCAACAGGGAAGGGCTCATTGGAAATGTGACACTCCAGAGCAGCCTTGGTTGCAGCCATCATGAGATGGTCGAATTTGAGATCCTCAGCACAGTGAGAAGAGCGTGCAGCGAGCTCACTGCCCTGGACTTCAAGAGAGCAGACTTTGGCCTCTTCAGGAACCTGCTTAGGAAGGTTCCATGGGATATAGCCCTAGAGGGCAGGGGAGCCCAAGGTTGTTGGTTGATATTCAAGGATCTCCTACTACAAGCTCAAGAGTATTGCATCGCAACTAGAAGGAAGTGCAGCAGGACGGCCAGGAGACCTGACTGGATGGATAAGGAGCTGCTGAGGAAACTTGGAAGGAAAAAAAAGGCTTATAAAAGGTGGAAGCAAGGACAGGCAGTCTGGGAAGAATACAGGGATGTTGTCTGAGAAGCTATGGACCAGGTTAGGAAAGCTAAGGCCCAGTTAGAATTAAACTTGGCTAGGGGTGTGAAAGATAACAGGAAGGGATTCTATAGTTACATTGCAAATGAAAGATAGGGTAGGGACAACGTAGGCCCCCTCCAGAAACTATCAAGAGAACTGGCTACCCTAGATTTGCAGACGGCTGAGGTTCTTCATGACTTCTTTGCCTCTGTCTTCACTGGCAAAGGCTCTGACCGCACCACCCAAGTCTTGGAATGCAGACACAGGGAATGTGAGAATAAAGACCCTAGGCCCACTGTAGGAGAGGATCTGGTTTGAGACCATCCTAAAAACCTAAACGTACACAAGTCCATGGGACCTGGACATCCATCTGCGGGTCCTGAAGGAGCTGGCAAATGAAGTTGCTAAGACACTGGCCATCATATTTGAAAAATCATGGCACTCAGGTGAAGTTCCTGATGACTGGAGAAAGGGAAATATGACCCCATTTTTCAAGAAGGGGAAAATGGATGAGCCAGGGAATTACAGACCAGTCAGTCTCACCTTTCCTCAGTCCTCAGTCTCCTCTCAGCACCTGAGGTTCACGGACTCAATCCAAATACACCATGGGGCTCATGAAAACCTTTGGGATTTGTCAAGCCTTGCAGATTGCACAGCACATTTTAGGATTCCGAGTGCAGGAAGATTGCAAAGGGCAACGGATAAAAGTTATTTTGAATTTTTTTTTCTTACTTTTCAGTTTAGAAATTTCTGTGACTTCGGGAATGCCTGGCACAGGGATCACTAGAACCTGCCAGCACCCCTCCTGCCTTCCGCAATGCCCAGTGGGCTTGCGTGGGCCTTGACTGTCCCCTTGTGCTGAGCTCCCAGTGACAGATTTACAGGAGGGTGAAAATTTCTGAAACCGTTCTAGCAGTGATTATATTTGAAAAGTTTGTAGTTTGCAAAGAAAGCCTTTGTACATATGTTAAAATTTTGTAACTTTGCTGTTCTGTATTTTAGGTACTGTTCCAGTAGGTGATTGTGTTTAGAAATCATAAATCAATAGAGAAGCTTCATAAGCTGAATACTGCAGTTGTGTGGGTTTGTATCTTAGGTACTTTATAACTAAAGGCTACAATGGTGACTTTAGGAATAGAGACAAATATAACCTAACCCTAACCCTAACCCTAACCCTAACCCTAAACCCCTAACCCTAACCCTAACCCTAACACTAACCCCTAACCCCT
Source organism: Psittacula echo (assembly GCF_963264785.1). Taxonomy (NCBI): domain Eukaryota; kingdom Metazoa; phylum Chordata; class Aves; order Psittaciformes; family Psittacidae; genus Psittacula; species Psittacula echo. Next base: position 806,693 of record NW_027664267.1, read on the forward strand.
AACCCTAACCCTAACAGTAACCCTAACCCCCTAACCCTAACCCCCTAACCCTAACCCTAACACCCTAACCCTAACCCTAACCCTAACCCTAACCCTCATCATCCTCCTTATCTACACAGAGAAACCAAGGGAGTCCCCCTGACAGATCCCATGGACTGTCCGAGGCAGCAGGCTCTGACTGGGAGGTAGAAGTTCTCCTGCCCTGACACCTTCTCAGCACCTCTGACACCAGCAGCTCCTGCACACAGAAGGCTCCTGCTTCGCCCCCAGCACCTCTGCAGGCAGAGCTCAGCTCCAAGCACAGGAACAAGCCCAGCGCCTCCTCCTCACCCATCCCCTGCTCCTACAGCTGGGATGGCACCAGCACATCTCCTGACAGCTTCTCCTCCCTTTAGAGCACGCACCCACCATGTGTTTCAAGGCAACACTAAAACAGGATTGCAAAGTCAAAGAACATGTACCTGGATGCGCAGGGCAGCCACGGGAAATGCAGCCTCCCGAGGGAGGGGTCTCCTCTGCACTGGTTCCTGCAGGGCTCTGGCTCCTTAAATAGCCCACGCTCAGCGTGGGGGCCCCGTCACAATGGGTGTCTCCACAGCGACCGCCAGGGCTTTGTGATGGCTTCAGAACATGCAACTCTGTCTGAGGACAGGTGAGCAGTCAACAGAGAGTTGATGGGTCAGGTTTAAAGGGAGAACAGCCATGGGAGACATTACTGTGGGCATCTGCTAGAGACCACCTGATCAAGAGGACTCTGTGGATGAAGCACTCTACAGACAGATAGGAAGAGCCTCACGCTCGCAGGCCCTTGTTCTCATGGGGGACTTCAACCACCCTGACGTCTGTTGGAGCAATGCTACGGCCCAGCACAAGCAATCCAGGAGGTTCCTCGATTGTGTGGAAGATAACTTCCTTCTGCAAGTAATAGAGGAGCCGACAAGGAGGGGTGCCATGCCAGACCTCATGCTCACCAACAGGGAAGGGCTCATTGGAAATGTGACACTCCAGAGCAGCCTTGGTTGCAGCCATCATGAGATGGTCGAATTTGAGATCCTCAGCACAGTGAGAAGAGCGTGCAGCGAGCTCACTGCCCTGGACTTCAAGAGAGCAGACTTTGGCCTCTTCAGGAACCTGCTTAGGGTACTTTATAACTAAAGGCTACAATGGTGACTTTAGGAATAGAGACAAATATAACCTAACCCTAACCCTAACCCTAACACTAACCCTAAACCCCTAACCCTAACCCTAACCCTAACACTAACCCCTAACCCCTAACCCTAACCCTAACCCTAACCCTAACCCCTAACCCCTAACCCTAACCCTAACCCTAACCCTAACCCCTAACCCTAACCCTAACAGTAACCCTAACCCCCTAACCCTAACCCCCTAACCCTAACCCTAACACCCTAACCCTAACCCTAACCCTCATCATCCTCCTTATCTACACAGAGAAACCAAGGGAGTCCCCCTGACAGATCCCATGGACTGTCCGAGGCAGCAGGCTCTGACTGGGAGGTAGAAGTTCTCCTGCCCTGACACCTTCTCAGCACCTCTGACACCAGCAGCTCCTGCACACAGAAGGCTCCTGCTTCGCCCCCAGCACCTCTGCAGGCAGAGCTCAGCTCCAAGCACAGGAACAAGCCCAGCGCCTCCTCCTCACCCATCCCCTGCTCCTACAGCTGGGATGGCACCAGCACATCTCCTGACAGCTTCTCCTCCCTTTAGAGCACGCACCCACCATGTGTTTCAAGGCAACACTAAAACAGGATTGCAAAGTCAAAGAACATGTACCTGGATGCGCAGGGCAGCCACGGGAAATGCAGCCTCCCGAGGGAGGGGTCTCCTCTGCACTGGTTCCTGCAGGGCTCTGGCTCCTTAAATAGCCCACGCTCAGCGTGGGGGCCCCGTCACAATGGGTGTCTCCACAGCGACCGCCAGGGCTTTGTGATGGCTTCAGAACATGCAACTCTGTCTGAGGACAGGTGAGCAGTCAACAGAGAGTTGATGGGTCAGGTTTAAAGGGAGAACAGCCATGGGAGACATTACTGTGGGCATCTGCTAGAGACCACCTGATCAAGAGGACTCTGTGGATGAAGCACTCTACAGACAGATAGGAAGAGCCTCACGCTCGCAGGCCCTTGTTCTCATGGGGGACTTCAACCACCCTGACGTCTGTTGGAGCAATGCTACGGCCCAGCACAAGCAATCCAGGAGGTTCCTCGATTGTGTGGAAGATAACTTCCTTCTGCAAGTAATAGAGGAGCCGACAAGGAGGGGTGCCATGCCAGACCTCATGCTCACCAACAGGGAAGGGCTCATTGGAAATGTGACACTCCAGAGCAGCCTTGGTTGCAGCCATCATGAGATGGTCGAATTTGAGATCCTCAGCACAGTGAGAAGAGCGTGCAGCGAGCTCACTGCCCTGGACTTCAAGAGAGCAGACTTTGGCCTCTTCAGGAACCTGCTTAGGAAGGTTCCATGGGATATAGCCCTAGAGGGCAGGGGAGCCCAAGGTTGTTGGTTGATATTCAAGGATCTCCTACTACAAGCTCAAGAGTATTGCATCGCAACTAGAAGGAAGTGCAGCAGGACGGCCAGGAGACCTGACTGGATGGATAAGGAGCTGCTGAGGAAACTTGGAAGGAAAAAAAAGGCTTATAAAAGGTGGAAGCAAGGACAGGCAGTCTGGGAAGAATACAGGGATGTTGTCTGAGAAGCTATGGACCAGGTTAGGAAAGCTAAGGCCCAGTTAGAATTAAACTTGGCTAGGGGTGTGAAAGATAACAGGAAGGGATTCTATAGTTACATTGCAAATGAAAGATAGGGTAGGGACAACGTAGGCCCCCTCCAGAAACTATCAAGAGAACTGGCTACCCTAGATTTGCAGACGGCTGAGGTTCTTCATGACTTCTTTGCCTCTGTCTTCACTGGCAAAGGCTCTGACCGCACCACCCAAGTCTTGGAATGCAGACACAGGGAATGTGAGAATAAAGACCCTAGGCCCACTGTAGGAGAGGATCTGGTTTGAGACCATCCTAAAAACCTAAACGTACACAAGTCCATGGGACCTGGACATCCATCTGTGGGTCCTGAAGGAGCTGGCAAATGAAGTTGCTAAGACACTGGCCATCATATTTGAAAAATCATGGCACTCAGGTGAAGTTCCTGATGACTGGAGAAAGGGAAATATGACCCCATTTTTCAAGAAGGGGAAAATGGATGAGCCAGGGAATTACAGACCAGTCAGTCTCACCTTTCCTCAGTCCTCAGTCTCCTCTCAGCACCTGAGGTTCACGGACTCAATCCAAATACACCATGGGGCTCATGAAAACCTTTGGGATTTGTCAAGCCTTGCAGATTGCACAGCACATTTTAGGATTCCGAGTGCAGGAAGATTGCAAAGGGCAACGGATAAAAGTTATTTTGAATTTTTTTTTCTTACTTTTCAGTTTAGAAATTTCTGTGACTTCGGGAATGCCTGGCACAGGGATCACTAGAACCTGCCAGCACCCCTCCTGCCTTCCGCAATGCCCAGTGGGCTTGCGTGGGCCTTGACTGTCCCCTTGTGCTGAGCTCCCAGTGACAGATTTACAGGAGGGTGAAAATTTCTGAAACCGTTCTAGCAGTGATTATATTTGAAAAGTTTGTAGTTTGCAAAGAAAGCCTTTGTACATATGTTAAAATTTTGTAACTTTGCTGTTCTGTATTTTAGGTACTGTTCCAGTAGGTGATTGTGTTTAGAAATCATAAATCAATAGAGAAGCTTCATACGCTGAATACTGCAGTTGTGTGGGTTTGTATCTTAGGTACTTCATAACTAAAGGCTACAATGGTGACTTTAGGAATAGAGACAAATATAACCTAACCCTAACCCTAACCCTAACCCTAACCCTAAACCCCTAACCCTAACCCTAACACTAACCCCTAACCCCTAACCCTAACCCTAACAGTAACCCTAACCCCCTAACCCTAACCCCCTAACCCTAACCCTAACACCCTAACCCTAACCCTAACCCTAACCCTAACCCTCATCATCCTCCTTATCTACACAGAGAAACCAAGGGAGTCCCCCTGACAGATCCCATGGACTGTCCGAGGCAGCAGGCTCTGACTGGGAGGTAGAAGTTCTCCTGCCCTGACACCTTCTCAGCACCTCTGACACCAGCAGCTCCTGCACACAGAAGGCTCCTGCTTCGCCCCCAGCACCTCTGCAGGCAGAGCTCAGCTCCAAGCACAGGAACAAGCCCAGCGCCTCCTCCTCACCCATCCCCTGCTCCTACAGCTGGGATGGCACCAGCACATCTCCTGACAGCTTCTCCTCCCTTTAGAGCACGCACCCACCATGTGTTTCAAGGCAACACTAAAACAGGATTGCAAAGTCAAAGAACATGTACCTGGATGCGCAGGGCAGCCACGGGAAATGCAGCCTCCCGAGGGAGGGGTCTCCTCTGCACTGGTTCCTGCAGGGCTCTGGCTCCTTAAATAGCCCACGCTCAGCGTGGGGGCCCCGTCACAATGGGTGTCTCCACAGCGACCGCCAGGGCTTTGTGATGGCTTCAGAACATGCAACTCTGTCTGAGGACAGGTGAGCAGTCAACAGAGAGTTGATGGGTCAGGTTTAAAGGGAGAACAGCCATGGGAGACATTACTGTGGGCATCTGCTAGAGACCACCTGATCAAGAGGACTCTGTGGATGAAGCACTCTACAGACAGATAGGAAGAGCCTCACGCTCGCAGGCCCTTGTTCTCATGGGGGACTTCAACCACCCTGACGTCTGTTGGAGCAATGCTACGGCCCAGCACAAGCAATCCAGGAGGTTCCTCGATTGTGTGGAAGATAACTTCCTTCTGCAAGTAATAGAGGAGCCGACAAGGAGGGGTGCCATGCCAGACCTCATGCTCACCAACAGGGAAGGGCTCATTGGAAATGTGACACTCCAGAGCAGCCTTGGTTGCAGCCATCATGAGATGGTCGAATTTGAGATCCTCAGCACAGTGAGAAGAGCGTGCAGCGAGCTCACTGCCCTGGACTTCAAGAGAGCAGACTTTGGCCTCTTCAGGAACCTGCTTAGGGTACTTTATAACTAAAGGCTACAATGGTGACTTTAGGAATAGAGACAAATATAACCTAACCCTAACCCTAACCCTAACACTAACCCTAAACCCCTAACCCTAACCCTAACCCTAACACTAACCCCTAACCCCTAACCCTAACCCTAACCCTAACCCTAACCCCTAACCCCTAACCCTAACCCTAACCCTAACCCTAACCCCTAACCCTAACCCTAACAGTAACCCTAACCCCCTAACCCTAACCCCCTAACCCTAACCCTAACACCCTAACCCTAACCCTAACCCTCATCATCCTCCTTATCTACACAGAGAAACCAAGGGAGTCCCCCTGACAGATCCCATGGACTGTCCGAGGCAGCAGGCTCTGACTGGGAGGTAGAAGTTCTCCTGCCCTGACACCTTCTCAGCACCTCTGACACCAGCAGCTCCTGCACACAGAAGGCTCCTGCTTCGCCCCCAGCACCTCTGCAGGCAGAGCTCAGCTCCAAGCACAGGAACAAGCCCAGCGCCTCCTCCTCACCCATCCCCTGCTCCTACAGCTGGGATGGCACCAGCACATCTCCTGACAGCTTCTCCTCCCTTTAGAGCACGCACCCACCATGTGTTTCAAGGCAACACTAAAACAGGATTGCAAAGTCAAAGAACATGTACCTGGATGCGCAGGGCAGCCACGGGAAATGCAGCCTCCCGAGGGAGGGGTCTCCTCTGCACTGGTTCCTGCAGGGCTCTGGCTCCTTAAATAGCCCACGCTCAGCGTGGGGGCCCCGTCACAATGGGTGTCTCCACAGCGACCGCCAGGGCTTTGTGATGGCTTCAGAACATGCAACTCTGTCTGAGGACAGGTGAGCAGTCAACAGAGAGTTGATGGGTCAGGTTTAAAGGGAGAACAGCCATGGGAGACATTACTGTGGGCATCTGCTAGAGACCACCTGATCAAGAGGACTCTGTGGATGAAGCACTCTACAGACAGATAGGAAGAGCCTCACGCTCGCAGGCCCTTGTTCTCATGGGGGACTTCAACCACCCTGACGTCTGTTGGAGCAATGGTACGGCCCAGCACAAGCAATCCAGGAGGTTCCTCGATTGTGTGGAAGATAACTTCCTTCTGCAAGTAATAGAGGAGCCGACAAGGAGGGGTGCCATGCCAGACCTCATGCTCACCAACAGGGAAGGGCTCATTGGAAATGTGACACTCCAGAGCAGCCTTGGTTGCAGCCATCATGAGATGGTCGAATTTGAGATCCTCAGCACAGTGAGAAGAGCGTGCAGCGAGCTCACTGCCCTGGACTTCAAGAGAGCAGACTTTGGCCTCTTCAGGAACCTGCTTAGGAAGGTTCCATGGGATATAGCCCTAGAGGGCAGGGGAGCCCAAGGTTGTTGGTTGATATTCAAGGATCTCCTACTACAAGCTCAAGAGTATTGCATCGCAACTAGAAGGAAGTGCAGCAGGACGGCCAGGAGACCTGACTGGATGGATAAGGAGCTGCTGAGGAAACTTGGAAGGAAAAAAAAGGCTTATAAAAGGTGGAAGCAAGGACAGGCAGTCTGGGAAGAATACAGGGATGTTGTCTGAGAAGCTATGGACCAGGTTAGGAAAGCTAAGGCCCAGTTAGAATTAAACTTGGCTAGGGGTGTGAAAGATAACAGGAAGGGATTCTATAGTTACATTGCAAATGAAAGATAGGGTAGGGACAACGTAGGCCCCCTCCAGAAACTATCAAGAGAACTGGCTACCCTAGATTTGCAGACGGCTGAGGTTCTTCATGACTTCTTTGCCTCTGTCTTCACTGGCAAAGGCTCTGACCGCACCACCCAAGTCTTGGAATGCAGACACAGGGAATGTGAGAATAAAGACCCTAGGCCCACTGTAGGAGAGGATCTGGTTTGAGACCATCCTAAAAACCTAAACGTACACAAGTCCATGGGACCTGGACATCCATCTGCGGGTCCTGAAGGAGCTGGCAAATGAAGTTGCTAAGACACTGGCCATCATATTTGAAAAATCATGGCACTCAGGTGAAGTTCCTGATGACTGGAGAAAGGGAAATATGACCCCATTTTTCAAGAAGGGGAAAATGGATGAGCCAGGGAATTACAGACCAGTCAGTCTCACCTTTCCTCAGTCCTCAGTCTCCTCTCAGCACCTGAGGTTCACGGACTCAATCCAAATACACCATGGGGCTCATGAAAACCTTTGGGATTTGTCAAGCCTTGCAGATTGCACAGCACATTTTAGGATTCCGAGTGCAGGAAGATTGCAAAGGGCAACGGATAAAAGTTATTTTGAATTTTTTTTTCTTACTTTTCAGTTTAGAAATTTCTGTGACTTCGGGAATGCCTGGCACAGGGATCACTAGAACCTGCCAGCACCCCTCCTGCCTTCCGCAATGCCCAGTGGGCTTGCGTGGGCCTTGACTGTCCCCTTGTGCTGAGCTCCCAGTGACAGATTTACAGGAGGGTGAAAATTTCTGAAACCGTTCTAGCAGTGATTATATTTGAAAAGTTTGTAGTTTGCAAAGAAAGCCTTTGTACATATGTTAAAATTTTGTAACTTTGCTGTTCTGTATTTTAGGTACTGTTCCAGTAGGTGATTGTGTTTAGAAATCATAAATCAATAGAGAAGCTTCATAAGCTGAATACTGCAGTTGTGTGGGTTTGTATCTTAGGTACTTTATAACTAAAGGCTACAATGGTGACTTTAGGAATAGAGACAAATATAACCTAACCCTAACCCTAACCCTAACCCTAAACCCCTAACCCTAACCCTAACCCTAACACTAACCCCAAACCCCTAACCCTAACCCTAACAGTAACCCTAACCCCCTAACCCTAACCCCCTAACCCTAACCCTAACACCCTAACCCTAACCCTAACCCTAACCCTAACCCTCATCATCCTCCTTATCTACACAGAGAAACCAAGGGAGTCCCCCTGACAGATCCCATGGACTGTCCGAGGCAGCAGGCTCTGACTGGGAGGTAGAAGTTCTCCTGCCCTGACACCTTCTCAGCACCTCTGACACCAGCAGCTCCTGCACACAGAAGGCTCCTGCTTCGCCCCCAGCACCTCTGCAGGCAGAGCTCAGCTCCAAGCACAGGAACAAGCCCAGCGCCTCCTCCTCACCCATCCCCTGCTCCTACAGCTGGGATGGCACCAGCACATCTCCTGACAGCTTCTCCTCCCTTTAGAGCACGCACCCACCATGTGTTTCAAGGCAACACTAAAACAGGATTGCAAAGTCAAAGAACATGTACCTGGATGCGCAGGGCAGCCACGGGAAATGCAGCCTCCCGAGGGAGGGGTCTCCTCTGCACTGGTTCCTGCAGGGCTCTGGCTCCTTAAATAGCCCACGCTCAGCGTGGGGGCCCCGTCACAATGGGTGTCTCCACAGCGACCGCCAGGGCTTTGTGATGGCTTCAGAACATGCAACTCTGTCTGAGGACAGGTGAGCAGTCAACAGAGAGTTGATGGGTCAGGTTTAAAGGGAGAACAGCCATGGGAGACATTACTGTGGGCATCTGCTAGAGACCACCTGATCAAGAGGACTCTGTGGATGAAGCACTCTACAGACAGATAGGAAGAGCCTCACGCTCGCAGGCCCTTGTTCTCATGGGGGACTTCAACCACCCTGACGTCTGTTGGAGCAATGCTACGGCCCAGCACAAGCAATCCAGGAGGTTCCTCGATTGTGTGGAAGATAACTTCCTTCTGCAAGTAATAGAGGAGCCGACAAGGAGGGGTGCCATGCCAGACCTCATGCTCACCAACAGGGAAGGGCTCATTGGAAATGTGACACTCCAGAGCAGCCTTGGTTGCAGCCATCATGAGATGGTCGAATTTGAGATCCTCAGCACAGTGAGAAGAGCGTGCAGCGAGCTCACTGCCCTGGACTTCAAGAGAGCAGACTTTGGCCTCTTCAGGAACCTGCTTAGGGTACTTTATAACTAAAGGCTACAATGGTGACTTTAGGAATAGAGACAAATATAACCTAACCCTAACCCTAACCCTAACACTAACCCTAAACCCCTAACCCTAACCCTAACCCTAACACTAACCCCTAACCCCTAACCCTAACCCTAACCCTAACCCTAACCCCTAACCCTAACCCTAACCCTAACCCTAACCCCTAACCCTAACCCTAACAGTAACCCTAACCCCCTAACCCTAACCCCCTAACCCTAACCCTAACACCCTAACCCTAACCCTAACCCTAACCCTCATCATCCTCCTTATCTACACAGAGAAACCAAGGGAGTCCCCCTGACAGATCCCATGGACTGTCCGAGGCAGCAGGCTCTGACTGGGAGGTAGAAGTTCTCCTGCCCTGACACCTTCTCAGCACCTCTGACACCAGCAGCTCCTGCACACAGAAGGCTCCTGCTTCGCCCCCAGCACCTCTGCAGGCAGAGCTCAGCTCCAAGCACAGGAACAAGCCCAGCGCCTCCTCCTCACCCATCCCCTGCTCCTACAGCTGGGATGGCACCAGCACATCTCCTGACAGCTTCTCCTCCCTTTAGAGCACGCACCCACCATGTGTTTCAAGGCAACACTAAAACAGGATTGCAAAGTCAAAGAACATGTACCTGGATGCGCAGGGCAGCCACGGGAAATGCAGCCTCCCGAGGGAGGGGTCTCCTCTGCACTGGTTCCTGCAGGGCTCTGGCTCCTTAAATAGCCCACGCTCAGCGTGGGGGCCCCGTCACAATGGGTGTCTCCACAGCGACCGCCAGGGCTTTGTGATGGCTTCAGAACATGCAACTCTGTCTGAGGACAGGTGAGCAGTCAACAGAGAGTTGATGGGTCAGGTTTAAAGGGAGAACAGCCATGGGAGACATTACTGTGGGCATCTGCTAGAGACCACCTGATCAAGAGGACTCTGTGGATGAAGCACTCTACAGACAGATAGGAAGAGCCTCACGCTCGCAGGCCCTTGTTCTCATGGGGGACTTCAACCACCCTGACGTCTGTTGGAGCAATGCTACGGCCCAGCACAAGCAATCCAGGAGGTTCCTCGATTGTGTGGAAGATAACTTCCTTCTGCAAGTAATAGAGGAGCCGACAAGGAGGGGTGCCATGCCAGACCTCATGCTCACCAACAGGGAAGGGCTCATTGGAAATGTGACACTCCAGAGCAGCCTTGGTTGCAGCCATCATGAGATGGTCGAATTTGAGATCCTCAGCACAGTGAGAAGAGCGTGCAGCGAGCTCACTGCCCTGGACTTCAAGAGAGCAGACTTTGGCCTCTTCAGGAACCTGCTTAGGAAGGTTCCATGGGATATAGCCCTAGAGGGCAGGGGAGCCCAAGGTTGTTGGTTGATATTCAAGGATCTCCTACTACAAGCTCAAGAGTATTGCATCGCAACTAGAAGGAAGTGCAGCAGGACGGCCAGGAGACCTGACTGGATGGATAAGGAGCTGCTGAGGAAACTTGGAAGGAAAAAAAAGGCTTATAAAAGGTGGAAGCAAGGACAGGCAGTCTGGGAAGAATACAGGGATGTTGTCTGAGAAGCTATGGACCAGGTTAGGAAAGCTAAGGCCCAGTTAGAATTAAACTTGGCTAGGGGTGTGAAAGATAACAGGAAGGGATTCTATAGTTACATTGCAAATGAAAGATAGGGTAGGGACAACGTAGGCCCCCTCCAGAAACTATCAAGAGAACTGGCTACCCTAGATTTGCAGACGGCTGAGGTTCTTCATGACTTCTTTGCCTCTGTCTTCACTGGCAAAGGCTCTGACCGCACCACCCAAGTCTTGGAATGCAGACACAGGGAATGTGAGAATAAAGACCCTAGGCCCACTGTAGGAGAGGATCTGGTTTGAGACCATCCTAAAAACCTAAACGTACACAAGTCCATGGGACCTGGACATCCATCTGCGGGTCCTGAAGGAGCTGGCAAATGAAGTTGCTAAGACACTGGCCATCATATTTGAAAAATCATGGCACTCAGGTGAAGTTCCTGATGACTGGAGAAAGGGAAATATGACCCCATTTTTCAAGAAGGGGAAAATGGATGAGCCAGGGAATTACAGACCAGTCAGTCTCACCTTTCCTCAGTCCTCAGTCTCCTCTCAGCACCTGAGGTTCACGGACTCAATCCAAATACACCATGGGGCTCATGAAAACCTTTGGGATTTGTCAAGCCTTGCAGATTGCACAGCACATTTTAGGATTCCGAGTGCAGGAAGATTGCAAAGGGCAACGGATAAAAGTTATTTTGAATTTTTTTTTCTTACTTTTCAGTTTAGAAATTTCTGTGACTTCGGGAATGCCTGGCACAGGGATCACTAGAACCTGCCAGCACCCCTCCTGCCTTCCGCAATGCCCAGTGGGCTTGCGTGGGCCTTGACTGTCCCCTTGTGCTGAGCTCCCAGTGACAGATTTACAGGAGGGTGAAAATTTCTGAAACCGTTCTAGCAGTGATTATATTTGAAAAGTTTGTAGTTTGCAAAGAAAGCCTTTGTACATATGTTAAAATTTTGTAACTTTGCTGTTCTGTATTTTAGGTACTGTTCCAGTAGGTGATTGTGTTTAGAAATCATAAATCAATAGAGAAGCTTCATAAGCTGAATACTGCAGTTGTGTGGGTTTGTATCTTAGGTACTTTATAACTAAAGGCTACAATGGTGACTTTAGGAATAGAGACAAATATAACCTAACCCTAACCCTAACCCTAACCCTAACCCTAAACCCCTAACCCTAACCCTAACCCTAACACTAACCCCTAACCCCTAACCCTAACCCTAACAGTAACCCTAACCCCCTAACCCTAACCCCCTAACCCTAACCCTAACACCCTAACCCTAACCCTAACCCTAACCCTAACCCTCATCATCCTCCTTATCTACACAGAGAAACCAAGGGAGTCCCCCTGACAGATCCCATGGACTGTCCGAGGCAGCAGGCTCTGACTGGGAGGTAGAAGTTCTCCTGCCCTGACACCTTCTCAGCACCTCTGACACCAGCAGCTCCTGCACACAGAAGGCTCCTGCTTCGCCCCCAGCACCTCTGCAGGCAGAGCTCAGCTCCAAGCACAGGAACAAGCCCAGCGCCTCCTCCTCACCCATCCCCTGCTCCTACAGCTGGGATGGCACCAGCACATCTCCTGACAGCTTCTCCTCCCTTTAGAGCACGCACCCACCATGTGTTTCAAGGCAACACTAAAACAGGATTGCAAAGTCAAAGAACATGTACCTGGATGCGCAGGGCAGCCACGGGAAATGCAGCCTCCCGAGGGAGGGGTCTCCTCTGCACTGGTTCCTGCAGGGCTCTGGCTCCTTAAATAGCCCACGCTCAGCGTGGGGGCCCCGTCACAATGGGTGTCTCCACAGCGACCGCCAGGGCTTTGTGATGGCTTCAGAACATGCAACTCTGTCTGAGGACAGGTGAGCAGTCAACAGAGAGTTGATGGGTCAGGTTTAAAGGGAGAACAGCCATGGGAGACATTACTGTGGGCATCTGCTAGAGACCACCTGATCAAGAGGACTCTGTGGATGAAGCACTCTACAGACAGATAGGAAGAGCCTCACGCTCGCAGGCCCTTGTTCTCATGGGGGACTTCAACCACCCTGACGTCTGTTGGAGCAATGCTACGGCCCAGCACAAGCAATCCAGGAGGTTCCTCGATTGTGTGGAAGATAACTTCCTTCTGCAAGTAATAGAGGAGCCGACAAGGAGGGGTGCCATGCCAGACCTCATGCTCACCAACAGGGAAGGGCTCATTGGAAATGTGACACTCCAGAGCAGCCTTGGTTGCAGCCATCATGAGATGGTCGAATTTGAGATCCTCAGCACAGTGAGAAGAGCGTGCAGCGAGCTCACTGCCCTGGACTTCAAGAGAGCAGACTTTGGCCTCTTCAGGAACCTGCTTAGGAAGGTTCCATGGGATATAGCCCTAGAGGGCAGGGGAGCCCAAGGTTGTTGGTTGATATTCAAGGATCTCCTACTACAAGCTCAAGAGTATTGCATCGCAACTAGAAGGAAGTGCAGCAGGACGGCCAGGAGACCTGACTGGATGGATAAGGAGCTGCTGAGGAAACTTGGAAGGAAAAAAAAGGCTTATAAAAGGTGGAAGCAAGGACAGGCAGTCTGGGAAGAATACAGGGATGTTGTCTGAGAAGCTATGGACCAGGTTAGGAAAGCTAAGGCCCAGTTAGAATTAAACTTGGCTAGGGGTGTGAAAGATAACAGGAAGGGATTCTATAGTTACATTGCAAATGAAAGATAGGGTAGGGACAACGTAGGCCCCCTCCAGAAACTATCAAGAGAACTGGCTACCCTAGATTTGCAGACGGCTGAGGTTCTTCATGACTTCTTTGCCTCTGTCTTCACTGGCAAAGGCTCTGACCGCACCACCCAAGTCTTGGAATGCAGACACAGGGAATGTGAGAATAAAGACCCTAGGCCCACTGTAGGAGAGGATCTGGTTTGAGACCATCCTAAAAACCTAAACGTACACAAGTCCATGGGACCTGGACATCCATCTGTGGGTCCTGAAGGAGCTGGCAAATGAAGTTGCTAAGACACTGGCCATCATATTTGAAAAATCATGGCACTCAGGTGAAGTTCCTGATGACTGGAGAAAGGGAAATATGACCCCATTTTTCAAGAAGGGGAAAATGGATGAGCCAGGGAATTACAGACCAGTCAGTCTCACCTTTCCTCAGTCCTCAGTCTCCTCTCAGCACCTGAGGTTCACGGACTCAATCCAAATACACCATGGGGCTCATGAAAACCTTTGGGATTTGTCAAGCCTTGCAGATTGCACAGCACATTTTAGGATTCCGAGTGCAGGAAGATTGCAAAGGGCAACGGATAAAAGTTATTTTGAATTTTTTTTTCTTACTTTTCAGTTTAGAAATTTCTGTGACTTCGGGAATGCCTGGCACAGGGATCACTAGAACCTGCCAGCACCCCTCCTGCCTTCCGCAATGCCCAGTGGGCTTGCGTGGGCCTTGACTGTCCCCTTGTGCTGAGCTCCCAGTGACAGATTTACAGGAGGGTGAAAATTTCTGAAACCGTTCTAGCAGTGATTATATTTGAAAAGTTTGTAGTTTGCAAAGAAAGCCTTTGTACATATGTTAAAATTTTGTAACTTTGCTGTTCTGTATTTTAGGTACTGTTCCAGTAGGTGATTGTGTTTAGAAATCATAAATCAATAGAGAAGCTTCATAAGCTGAATACTGCAGTTGTGTGGGTTTGTATCTTAGGTACTTTATAACTAAAGGCTACAATGGTGACTTTAGGAATAGAGACAAATATAACCTAACCCTAACCCTAACCCTAACCCTAAACCCCTAACCCTAACCCTAACCCTAACACTAACCCCTAACCCCTAACCCTAACCCTAACAGTAACCCTAACCCCCTAACCCTAACCCCCTAACCCTAACCCTAACACCCTAACCCTAACCCTAACCCTAACCCTAACCCTCATCATCCTCCTTATCTACACAGAGAAACCAAGGGAGTCCCCCTGAGAGATCCCATGGACTGTCCGAGGCAGCAGGCTCTGACTGGGAGGTAGAAGTTCTCCTGCCCTGACACCTTCTCAGCACCTCTGACACCAGCAGCTCCTGCACACAGAAGGCTCCTGCTTCGCCCCCAGCACCTCTGCAGGCAGAGCTCAGCTCCAAGCACAGGAACAAGCCCAGCGCCTCCTCCTCACCCATCCCCTGCTCCTACAGCTGGGATGGCACCAGCACATCTCCTGACAGCTTCTCCTCCCTTTAGAGCACGCACCCACCATGTGTTTCAAGGCAACACTAAAACAGGATTGCAAAGTCAAAGAACATGTACCTGGATGCGCAGGGCAGCCACGGGAAATGCAGCCTCCCGAGGGAGGGGTCTCCTCTGCACTGGTTCCTGCAGGGCTCTGGCTCCTTAAATAGCCCACGCTCAGCGTGGGGGCCCCGTCACAATGGGTGTCTCCACAGCGACCGCCAGGGCTTTGTGATGGCTTCAGAACATGCAACTCTGTCTGAGGACAGGTGAGCAGTCAACAGAGAGTTGATGGGTCAGGTTTAAAGGGAGAACAGCCATGGGAGACATTACTGTGGGCATCTGCTAGAGACCACCTGATCAAGAGGACTCTGTGGATGAAGCACTCTACAGACAGATAGGAAGAGCCTCACGCTCGCAGGCCCTTGTTCTCATGGGGGACTTCAACCACCCTGACGTCTGTTGGAGCAATGCTACGGCCCAGCACAAGCAATCCAGGAGGTTCCTCGATTGTGTGGAAGATAACTTCCTTCTGCAAGTAATAGAGGAGCCGACAAGGAGGGGTGCCATGCCAGACCTCATGCTCACCAACAGGGAAGGGCTCATTGGAAATGTGACACTCCAGAGCAGCCTTGGTTGCAGCCATCATGAGATGGTCGAATTTGAGATCCTCAGCACAGTGAGAAGAGCGTGCAGCGAGCTCACTGCCCTGGACTTCAAGAGAGCAGACTTTGGCCTCTTCAGGAACCTGCTTAGGGTACTTTATAACTAAAGGCTACAATGGTGACTTTAGGAATAGAGACAAATATAACCTAACCCTAACCCTAACCCTAACACTAACCCTAAACCCCTAACCCTAACCCTAACCCTAACACTAACCCCTAACCCCTAACCCTAACCCTAACCCTAACCCCTAACCCCTAACCCTAACCCTAACCCTAACCCTAACCCCTAACCCTAACCCTAACAGTAACCCTAACCCCCTAACCCTAACCCCCTAACCCTAACCCTAACACCCTAACCCTAACCCTAACCCTAACCCTCATCATCCTCCTTATCTACACAGAGAAACCAAGGGAGTCCCCCTGACAGATCCCATGGACTGTCCGAGGCAGCAGGCTCTGACTGGGAGGTAGAAGTTCTCCTGCCCTGACACCTTCTCAGCACCTCTGACACCAGCAGCTCCTGCACACAGAAGGCTCCTGCTTCGCCCCCAGCACCTCTGCAGGCAGAGCTCAGCTCCAAGCACAGGAACAAGCCCAGCGCCTCCTCCTCACCCATCCCCTGCTCCTACAGCTGGGATGGCACCAGCACATCTCCTGACAGCTTCTCCTCCCTTTAGAGCACGCACCCACCATGTGTTTCAAGGCAACACTAAAACAGGATTGCAAAGTCAAAGAACATGTACCTGGATGCGCAGGGCAGCCACGGGAAATGCAGCCTCCCGAGGGAGGGGTCTCCTCTGCACTGGTTCCTGCAGGGCTCTGGCTCCTTAAATAGCCCACGCTCAGCGTGGGGGCCCCGTCACAATGGGTGTCTCCACAGCGACCGCCAGGGCTTTGTGATGGCTTCAGAACATGCAACTCTGTCTGAGGACAGGTGAGCAGTCAACAGAGAGTTGATGGGTCAGGTTTAAAGGGAGAACAGCCATGGGAGACATTACTGTGGGCATCTGCTAGAGACCACCTGATCAAGAGGACTCTGTGGATGAAGCACTCTACAGACAGATAGGAAGAGCCTCACGCTCGCAGGCCCTTGTTCTCATGGGGGACTTCAACCACCCTGACGTCTGTTGGAGCAATGCTACGGCCCAGCACAAGCAATCCAGGAGGTTCCTCGATTGTGTGGAAGATAACTTCCTTCTGCAAGTAACAGAGGAGCCAACAAGGAGGGGTGCCATGCCAGACCTCATGCTCACCAACAGGGAAGGGCTCATTGGAAATGTGACACTCCAGAGCAGCCTTGGTTGCAGCCATCATGAGATGGTCGAATTTGAGATCCTCAGCACAGTGAGAAGAGCGTGCAGCGAGCTCACTGCCCTGGACTTCAAGAGAGCAGACTTTGGCCTCTTCAGGAACCTGCTTAGGAAGGTTCCATGGGATATAGCCCTAGAGGGCAGGGGAGCCCAAGGTTGTTGGTTGATATTCAAGGATCTCCTACTACAAGCTCAAGAGTATTGCATCGCAACTAGAAGGAAGTGCAGCAGGACGGCCAGGAGACCTGACTGGATGGATAAGGAGCTGCTGAGGAAACTTGGAAGGAAAAAAAAGGCTTATAAAAGGTGGAAGCAAGGACAGGCAGTCTGGGAAGAATACAGGGATGTTGTCTGAGAAGCTATGGACCAGGTTAGGAAAGCTAAGGCCCAGTTAGAATTAAACTTGGCTAGGGGTGTGAAAGATAACAGGAAGGGATTCTATAGTTACATTGCAAATGAAAGATAGGGTAGGGACAACGTAGGCCCCCTCCAGAAACTATCAAGAGAACTGGCTACCCTAGATTTGCAGACGGCTGAGGTTCTTCATGACTTCTTTGCCTCTGTCTTCACTGGCAAAGGCTCTGACCGCACCACCCAAGTCTTGGAATGCAGACACAGGGAATGTGAGAATAAAGACCCTAGGCCCACTGTAGGAGAGGATCTGGTTTGAGACCATCCTAAAAACCTAAACGTACACAAGTCCATGGGACCTGGACATCCATCTGCGGGTCCTGAAGGAGCTGGCAAATGAAGTTGCTAAGACACTGGCCATCATATTTGAAAAATCATGGCACTCAGGTGAAGTTCCTGATGACTGGAGAAAGGGAAATATGACCCCATTTTTCAAGAAGGGGAAAATGGATGAGCCAGGGAATTACAGACCAGTCAGTCTCACCTTTCCTCAGTCCTCAGTCTCCTCTCAGCACCTGAGGTTCACGGACTCAATCCAAATACACCATGGGGCTCATGAAAACCTTTGGGATTTGTCAAGCCTTGCAGATTGCACAGCACATTTTAGGATTCCGAGTGCAGGAAGATTGCAAAGGGCAACGGATAAAAGTTATTTTGAATTTTTTTTTCTTACTTTTCAGTTTAGAAATTTCTGTGACTTCGGGAATGCCTGGCACAGGGATCACTAGAACCTGCCAGCACCCCTCCTGCCTTCCGCAATGCCCAGTGGGCTTGCGTGGGCCTTGACTGTCCCCTTGTGCTGAGATCCCAGTGACAGATTTACAGGAGGGTGAAAATTTCTGAAACCGTTCTAGCAGTGATTATATTTGAAAAGTTTGTAGTTTGCAAAGAAAGCCTTTGTACATATGTTAAAATTTTGTAACTTTGCTGTTCTGTATTTTAGGTACTGTTCCAGTAGGTGATTGTGTTTAGAAATCATAAATCAATAGAGAAGCTTCATACGCTGAATACTGCAGTTGTGTGGGTTTGTATCTTAGGTACTTTATAACTAAAGGCTACAATGGTGACTTTAGGAATAGAGACAAATATAACCTAACCCTAACCCTAACCCTAACCCTAACCCTAAACCCCTAACCCTAACCCTAACCCTAACACTAACCCCTAACCCCTAACCCTAACCCTAACAGTAACCCTAACCCCCTAACCCTAACCCCCTAACCCTAACCCTAACACCCTAACCCTAACCCTAACCCTAACCCTCATCATCCTCCTTATCTACACAGAGAAACCAAGGGAGTCCCCCTGACAGATCCCATGGACTGTCCGAGGCAGCAGGCTCTGACTGGGAGGTAGAAGTTCTCCTGCCCTGACACCTTCTCAGCACCTCTGACACCAGCAGCTCCTGCACACAGAAGGCTCCTGCTTCGCCCCCAGCACCTCTGCAGGCAGAGCTCAGCTCCAAGCACAGGAACAAGCCCAGCGCCTCCTCCTCACCCATCCCCTGCTCCTACAGCTGGGATGGCACCAGCACATCTCCTGACAGCTTCTCCTCCCTTTAGAGCACGCACCCACCATGTGTTTCAAGGCAACACTAAAACAGGATTGCAAAGTCAAAGAACATGTACCTGGATGCGCAGGGCAGGCACGGGAAATGCAGCCTCCCGAGGGAGGGGTCTCCTCTGCACTGGTTCCTGCAGGGCTCTGGCTCCTTAAATAGCCCACGCTCAGCGTGGGGGCCCCGTCACAATGGGTGTCTCCACAGCGACCGCCAGGGCTTTGTGATGGCTTCAGAACATGCAACTCTGTCTGAGGACAGGTGAGCAGTCAACAGAGAGTTGATGGGTCAGGTTTAAAGGGAGAACAGCCATGGGAGACATTACTGTGGGCATCTGCTAGAGACCACCTGATCAAGAGGACTCTGTGGATGAAGCACTCTACAGACAGATAGGAAGAGCCTCACGCTCGCAGGCCCTTGTTCTCATGGGGGACTTCAACCACCCTGACGTCTGTTGGAGCAATGCTACGGCCCAGCACAAGCAATCCAGGAGGTTCCTCGATTGTGTGGAAGATAACTTCCTTCTGCAAGTAATAGAGGAGCCGACAAGGAGGGGTGCCATGCCAGACCTCATGCTCACCAACAGGGAAGGGCTCATTGGAAATGTGACACTCCAGAGCAGCCTTGGTTGCAGCCATCATGAGATGGTCGAATTTGAGATCCTCAGCACAGTGAGAAGAGCGTGCAGCGAGCTCACTGCCCTGGACTTCAAGAGAGCAGACTTTGGCCTCTTCAGGAACCTGCTTAGGGTACTTTATAACTAAAGGCTACAATGGTGACTTTAGGAATAGAGACAAATATAACCTAACCCTAACCCTAACCCTAACACTAACCCTAAACCCCTAACCCTAACCCTAACCCTAACACTAACCCCTAACCCCTAACCCTAACCCTAACCCTAACCCTAACCCCTAACCCCTAACCCTAACCCTAACCCTAACCCTAACCCCTAACCCTAACCCTAACAGTAACCCTAACCCCCTAACCCTAACCCCCTAACCCTAACCCTAACACCCTAACCCTAACCCTAACCCTAACCCTCATCATCCTCCTTATCTACACAGAGAAACCAAGGGAGTCCCCCTGACAGATCCCATGGACTGTCCGAGGCAGCAGGCTCTGACTGGGAGGTAGAAGTTCTCCTGCCCTGACACCTTCTCAGCACCTCTGACACCAGCAGCTCCTGCACACAGAAGGCTCCTGCTTCGCCCCCAGCACCTCTGCAGGCAGAGCTCAGCTCCAAGCACAGGAACAAGCCCAGCGCCTCCTCCTCACCCATCCCCTGCTCCTACAGCTGGGATGGCACCAGCACATCTCCTGACAGCTTCTCCTCCCTTTAGAGCACGCACCCACCATGTGTTTCAAGGCAACACTAAAACAGGATTGCAAAGTCAAAGAACATGTACCTGGATGCGCAGGGCAGCCACGGGAAATGCAGCCTCCCGAGGGAGGGGTCTCCTCTGCACTGGTTCCTGCAGGGCTCTGGCTCCTTAAATAGCCCACGCTCAGCGTGGGGGCCCCGTCACAATGGGTGTCTCCACAGCGACCGCCAGGGCTTTGTGATGGCTTCAGAACATGCAACTCTGTCTGAGGACAGGTGAGCAGTCAACAGAGAGTTGATGGGTCAGGTTTAAAGGGAGAACAGCCATGGGAGACATTACTGTGGGCATCTGCTAGAGACCACCTGATCAAGAGGACTCTGTGGATGAAGCACTCTACAGACAGATAGGAAGAGCCTCACGCTCGCAGGCCCTTGTTCTCATGGGGGACTTCAACCACCCTGACGTCTGTTGGAGCAATGCTACGGCCCAGCACAAGCAATCCAGGAGGTTCCTCGATTGTGTGGAAGATAACTTCCTTCTGCAAGTAATAGAGGAGCCGACAAGGAGGGGTGCCATGCCAGACCTCATGCTCACCAACAGGGAAGGGCTCATTGGAAATGTGACACTCCAGAGCAGCCTTGGTTGCAGCCATCATGAGATGGTCGAATTTGAGATCCTCAGCACAGTGAGAAGAGCGTGCAGCGAGCTCACTGCCCTGGACTTCAAGAGAGCAGACTTTGGCCTCTTCAGGAACCTGCTTAGGGTACTTTATAACTAAAGGCTACAATGGTGACTTTAGGAATAGAGACAAATATAACCTAACCCTAACCCTAACCCTAACACTAACCCTAAACCCCTAACCCTAACCCTAACACTAACCCCTAACCCCTAACCCTAACCCTAACCCTAACCCCTAACCCCTAACCCTAACCCTAACCCTAACCCTAACCCCTAACCCTAACCCTAACAGTAACCCTAACCCCCTAACCCTAACCCCCTAACCCTAACCCTAACACCCTAACCCTAACCCTAACCCTAACCCTCATCATCCTCCTTATCTACACAGAGAAACCAAGGGAGTCCCCCTGACAGATCCCATGGACTGTCCGAGGCAGCAGGCTCTGACTGGGAGGTAGAAGTTCTCCTGCCCTGACACCTTCTCAGCACCTCTGACACCAGCAGCTCCTGCACACAGAAGGCTCCTGCTTCGCCCCCAGCACCTCTGCAGGCAGAGCTCAGCTCCAAGCACAGGAACAAGCCCAGCGCCTCCTCCTCACCCATCCCCTGCTCCTACAGCTGGGATGGCACCAGCACATCTCCTGACAGCTTCTCCTCCCTTTAGAGCACGCACCCACCATGTGTTTCAAGGCAACACTAAAACAGGATTGCAAAGTCAAAGAACATGTACCTGGATGCGCAGGGCAGCCACGGGAAATGCAGCCTCCCGAGGGAGGGGTCTCCTCTGCACTGGTTCCTGCAGGGCTCTGGCTCCTTAAATAGCCCACGCTCAGCGTGGGGGCCCCGTCACAATGGGTGTCTCCACAGCGACCGCCAGGGCTTTGTGATGGCTTCAGAACATGCAACTCTGTCTGAGGACAGGTGAGCAGTCAACAGAGAGTTGATGGGTCAGGTTTAAAGGGAGAACAGCCATGGGAGACATTACTGTGGGCATCTGCTAGAGACCACCTGATCAAGAGGACTCTGTGGATGAAGCACTCTACAGACAGATAGGAAGAGCCTCACGCTCGCAGGCCCTTGTTCTCATGGGGGACTTCAACCACCCTGACGTCTGTTGGAGCAATGCTACGGCCCAGCACAAGCAATCCAGGAGGTTCCTCGATTGTGTGGAAGATAACTTCCTTCTGCAAGTAATAGAGGAGCCGACAAGGAGGGGTGCCATGCCAGACCTCATGCTCACCAACAGGGAAGGGCTCATTGGAAATGTGACACTCCAGAGCAGCCTTGGTTGCAGCCATCATGAGATGGTCGAATTTGAGATCCTCAGCACAGTGAGAAGAGCGTGCAGCGAGCTCACTGCCCTGGACTTCAAGAGAGCAGACTTTGGCCTCTTCAGGAACCTGCTTAGGAAGGTTCCATGGGATATAGCCCTAGAGGGCAGGGGAGCCCAAGGTTGTTGGTTGATATTCAAGGATCTCCTACTACAAGCTCAAGAGTATTGCATCGCAACTAGAAGGAAGTGCAGCAGGACGGCCAGGAGACCTGACTGGATGGATAAGGAGCTGCTGAGGAAACTTGGAAGGAAAAAAAAGGCTTATAAAAGGTGGAAGCAAGGACAGGCAGTCTGGGAAGAATACAGGGATGTTGTCTGAGAAGCTATGGACCAGGTTAGGAAAGCTAAGGCCCAGTTAGAATTAAACTTGGCTAGGGGTGTGAAAGATAACAGGAAGGGATTCTATAGTTACATTGCAAATGAAAGATAGGGTAGGGACAACGTAGGCCCCCTCCAGAAACTATCAAGAGAACTGGCTGCCCTAGATTTGCAGACGGCTGAGGTTCTTCATGACTTCTTTGCCTCTGTCTTCACTGGCAAAGGCTCTGACCGCACCACCCAAGTCTTGGAATGCAGACACAGGGAATGTGAGAATAAAGACCCTAGGCCCACTGTAGGAGAGGATCTGGTTTGAGACCATCCTAAAAACCTAAACGTACACAAGTCCATGGGACCTGGACATCCATCTGCGGGTCCTGAAGGAGCTGGCAAATGAAGTTGCTAAGACACTGGCCATCATATTTGAAAAATCATGGCACTCAGGTGAAGTTCCTGATGACTGGAGAAAGGGAAATATGACCCCATTTTTCAAGAAGGGGAAAATGGATGAGCCAGGGAATTACAGACCAGTCAGTCTCACCTTTCCTCAGTCCTCAGTCTCCTCTCAGCACCTGAGGTTCACGGACTCAATCCAAATACACCATGGGGCTCATGAAAACCTTTGGGATTTGTCAAGCCTTGCAGATTGCACAGCACATTTTAGGATTCCGAGTGCAGGAAGATTGCAAAGGGCAACGGATAAAAGTTATTTTGAATTTTTTTTTCTTACTTTTCAGTTTAGAAATTTCTGTGACTTCGGGAATGCCTGGCACAGGGATCACTAGAACCTGCCAGCACCCCTCCTGCCTTCCGCAATGCCCAGTGGGCTTGCGTGGGCCTTGACTGTCCCCTTGTGCTGAGCTCCCAGTGACAGATTTACAGGAGGGTGAAAATTTCTGAAACCGTTCTAGCAGTGATTATATTTGAAAAGTTTGTAGTTTGCAAAGAAAGCCTTTGTACATATGTTAAAATTTTGTAACTTTGCTGTTCTGTATTTTAGGTACTGTTCCAGTAGGTGATTGTGTTTAGAAATCATAAATCAATAGAGAAGCTTCATAAGCTGAATACTGCATTTGTGTGGGTTTGTATCTTAGGTACTTTATAACTAAAGGCTACAATGGTGACTTTAGGAATAGAGACAAATATAACCTAACCCTAACCCTAACCCTAAACCCCTAACCCTAACCCTAACCCTAACACTAACCCCTAACCCCTAACCCTAACCCTAACAGTAACCCTAACCCCCTAACCCTAACCCCCTAACCCTAACCCTAACACCCTAACCCTAACCCTAACCCTAACCCTAACCCTCATCATCCTCCTTATCTACACAGAGAAACCAAGGGAGTCCCCCTGACAGATCCCATGGACTGTCCGAGGCAGCAGGCTCTGACTGGGAGGTAGAAGTTCTCCTGCCCTGACACCTTCTCAGCACCTCTGACACCAGCAGCTCCTGCACACAGAAGGCTCCTGCTTCGCCCCCAGCACCTCTGCAGGCAGAGCTCAGCTCCAAGCACAGGAACAAGCCCAGCGCCTCCTCCTCACCCATCCCCTGCTCCTACAGCTGGGATGGCACCAGCACATCTCCTGACAGCTTCTCCTCCCTTTAGAGCACGCACCCACCATGTGTTTCAAGGCAACACTAAAACAGGATTGCAAAGTCAAAGAACATGTACCTGGATGCGCAGGGCAGCCACGGGAAATGCAGCCTCCCGAGGGAGGGGTCTCCTCTGCACTGGTTCCTGCAGGGTTCTGGCTCCTTAAATAGCCCACGCTCAGCGTGGGGGCCCCGTCACAATGGGTGTCTCCACAGCGACCGCCAGGGCTTTGTGATGGCTTCAGAACATGCAACTCTGTCTGAGGACAGGTGAGCAGTCAACAGAGAGTTGATGGGTCAGGTTTAAAGGGAGAACAGCCATGGGAGACATTACTGTGGGCATCTGCTAGAGACCACCTGATCAAGAGGACTCTGTGGATGAAGCACTCTACAGACAGATAGGAAGAGCCTCACGCTCGCAGGCCCTTGTTCTCATGGGGGACTTCAACCACCCTGACATCTGTTGGAGCAATGCTACGGCCCAGCACAAGCAATCCAGGAGGTTCCTCGATTGTGTGGAAGATAACTTCCTTCTGCAAGTAATAGAGGAGCCGACAAGGAGGGGTGCCATGCCAGACCTCATGCTCACCAACAGGGAAGGGCTCATTGGAAATGTGACACTCCAGAGCAGCCTTGGTTGCAGCGATCATGAGATGGTCGAATTTGAGATCCTCAGCACAGTGAGAAGAGCGTGCAGCGAGCTCACTGCCCTGGACTTCAAGAGAGCAGACTTTGGCCTCTTCAGGAACCTGCTTAGGGTACTTTATAACTAAAGGCTACAATGGTGACTTTAGGAATAGAGACAAATATAACCTAACCCTAACCCTAACCCTAACACTAACCCTAACCCCCTAACCCTAACCCTAACCCTAACACTAACCCCTAACCCCTAACCCTAACCCTAACCCCTAACCCCTAACCCTAACCCTAAC
Source organism: Psittacula echo (assembly GCF_963264785.1). Classification (NCBI taxonomy): domain Eukaryota; kingdom Metazoa; phylum Chordata; class Aves; order Psittaciformes; family Psittacidae; genus Psittacula; species Psittacula echo. The sequence continues at coordinate 831,604 of NW_027664267.1, forward strand.
CCTAACCCCTAACCCTAACCCTAACAGTAACCCTAACCCCCTAACCCTAACCCCCTAACCCTAACCCTAACAGCCTAACCCTAACCCTAACCCTAACCCTCATCATCCTCCTTATCTACACAGAGAAACCAAGGGAGTCCCCCTGACAGATCCCATGGACTGTCCGAGGCAGCAGGCTCTGACTGGGAGGTAGAAGTTCTCCTGCCCTGACACCTTCTCAGCACCTCTGACACCAGCAGCTCCTGCACACAGAAGGCTCCTGCTTCGCCCCCAGCACCTCTGCAGGCAGAGCTCAGCTCCAAGCACAGGAACAAGCCCAGCGCCTCCTCCTCACCCATCCCCTGCTCCTACAGCTGGGATGGCACCAGCACATCTCCTGACAGCTTCTCCTCCCTTTAGAGCACGCACCCACCATGTGTTTCAAGGCAACACTAAAACAGGATTGCAAAGTCAAAGAACATGTACCTGGATGCGCAGGGCAGCCACGGGAAATGCAGCCTCCCGAGGGAGGGGTCTCCTCTGCACTGGTTCCTGCAGGGCTCTGGCTCCTTAAATAGCCCACGCTCAGCGTGGGGGCCCCGTCACAATGGGTGTCTCCACAGCGACCGCCAGGGCTTTGTGATGGCTTCAGAACATGCAACTCTGTCTGAGGACAGGTGAGCAGTCAACAGAGAGTTGATGGGTCAGGTTTAAAGGGAGAACAGCCATGGGAGACATTACTGTGGGCATCTGCTAGAGACCACCTGATCAAGAGGACTCTGTGGATGAAGCACTCTACAGACAGATAGGAAGAGCCTCACGCTCGCAGGCCCTTGTTCTCATGGGGGACTTCAACCACCCTGACGTCTGTTGGAGCAATGCTACGGCCCAGCACAAGCAATCCAGGAGGTTCCTCGATTGTGTGGAAGATAACTTCCTTCTGCAAGTAATAGAGGAGCCGACAAGGAGGGGTGCCATGCCAGACCTCATGCTCACCAACAGGGAAGGGCTCATTGGAAATGTGACACTCCAGAGCAGCCTTGGTTGCAGCCATCATGAGATGGTCGAATTTGAGATCCTCAGCACAGTGAGAAGAGCGTGCAGCGAGCTCACTGCCCTGGACTTCAAGAGAGCAGACTTTGGCCTCTTCAGGAACCTGCTTAGGAAGGTTCCATGGGATATAGCCCTAGAGGGCAGGGGAGCCCAAGGTTGTTGGTTGATATTCAAGGATCTCCTACTACAAGCTCAAGAGTATTGCATCGCAACTAGAAGGAAGTGCAGCAGGACGGCCAGGAGACCTGACTGGATGGATAAGGAGCTGCTGAGGAAACTTGGAAGGAAAAAAAAGGCTTATAAAAGGTGGAAGCAAGGACAGGCAGTCTGGGAAGAATACAGGGATGTTGTCTGAGAAGCTATGGACCAGGTTAGGAAAGCTAAGGCCCAGTTAGAATTAAACTTGGCTAGGGGTGTGAAAGATAACAGGAAGGGATTCTATAGTTACATTGCAAATGAAAGATAGGGTAGGGACAACGTAGGCCCCCTCCAGAAACTATCAAGAGAACTGGCTACCCTAGATTTGCAGACGGCTGAGGTTCTTCATGACTTCTTTGCCTCTGTCTTCACTGGCAAAGGCTCTGACCGCACCACCCAAGTCTTGGAATGCAGACACAGGGAATGTGAGAATAAAGACCCTAGGCCCACTGTAGGAGAGGATCTGGTTTGAGACCATCCTAAAAACCTAAACGTACACAAGTCCATGGGACCTGGACATCCATCTGCGGGTCCTGAAGGAGCTGGCAAATGAAGTTGCTAAGACACTGGCCATCATATTTGAAAAATCATGGCACTCAGGTGAAGTTCCTGATGACTGGAGAAAGGGAAATATGACCCCATTTTTCAAGAAGGGGAAAATGGATGAGCCAGGGAATTACAGACCAGTCAGTCTCACCTTTCCTCAGTCCTCAGTCTCCTCTCAGCACCTGAGGTTCACGGACTCAATCCAAATACACCATGGGGCTCATGAAAACCTTTGGGATTTGTCAAGCCTTGCAGATTGCACAGCACATTTTAGGATTCCGAGTGCAGGAAGATTGCAAAGGGCAACGGATAAAAGTTATTTTGAATTTTTTTTTCTTACTTTTCAGTTTAGAAATTTCTGTGACTTCGGGAATGCCTGGCACAGGGATCACTAGAACCTGCCAGCACCCCTCCTGCCTTCCGCAATGCCCAGTGGGCTTGCGTGGGCCTTGACTGTCCCCTTGTGCTGAGCTCCCAGTGACAGATTTACAGGAGGGTGAAAATTTCTGAAACCGTTCTAGCAGTGATTATATTTGAAAAGTTTGTAGTTTGCAAAGAAAGCCTTTGTACATATGTTAAAATTTTGTAACTTTGCTGTTCTGTATTTTAGGTACTGTTCCAGTAGGTGATTGTGTTTAGAAATCATAAATCAATAGAGAAGCTTCATAAGCTGAATACTGCAGTTGTGTGGGTTTGTATCTTAGGTACTTTATAACTAAAGGCTACAATGGTGACTTTAGGAATAGAGACAAATATAACCTAACCCTAACCCTAACCCTAAACCCCTAACCCTAACCCTAACCCTAACACTAACCCCTAACCCCTAACCCTAACCCTAACAGTAACCCTAACCCCCTAACCCTAACCCCCTAACCCTAACCCTAACACCCTAACCCTAACCCTAACCCTAACCCTAACCCTCATCATCCTCCTTATCTACACAGAGAAACCAAGGGAGTCCCCCTGACAGATCCCATGGACTGTCCGAGGCAGCAGGCTCTGACTGGGAGGTAGAAGTTCTCCTGCCCTGACACCTTCTCAGCACCTCTGACACCAGCAGCTCCTGCACACAGAAGGCTCCTGCTTCGCCCCCAGCACCTCTGCAGGCAGAGCTCAGCTCCAAGCACAGGAACAAGCCCAGCGCCTCCTCCTCACCCATCCCCTGCTCCTACAGCTGGGATGGCACCAGCACATCTCCTGACAGCTTCTCCTCCCTTTAGAGCACGCACCCACCATGTGTTTCAAGGCAACACTAAAACAGGATTGCAAAGTCAAAGAACATGTACCTGGATGCGCAGGGCAGCCACGGGAAATGCAGCCTCCCGAGGGAGGGGTCTCCTCTGCACTGGTTCCTGCAGGGTTCTGGCTCCTTAAATAGCCCACGCTCAGCGTGGGGGCCCCGTCACAATGGGTGTCTCCACAGCGACCGCCAGGGCTTTGTGATGGCTTCAGAACATGCAACTCTGTCTGAGGACAGGTGAGCAGTCAACAGAGAGTTGATGGGTCAGGTTTAAAGGGAGAACAGCCATGGGAGACATTACTGTGGGCATCTGCTAGAGACCACCTGATCAAGAGGACTCTGTGGATGAAGCACTCTACAGACAGATAGGAAGAGCCTCACGCTCGCAGGCCCTTGTTCTCATGGGGGACTTCAACCACCCTGACATCTGTTGGAGCAATGCTACGGCCCAGCACAAGCAATCCAGGAGGTTCCTCGATTGTGTGGAAGATAACTTCCTTCTGCAAGTAATAGAGGAGCCGACAAGGAGGGGTGCCATGCCAGACCTCATGCTCACCAACAGGGAAGGGCTCATTGGAAATGTGACACTCCAGAGCAGCCTTGGTTGCAGCGATCATGAGATGGTCGAATTTGAGATCCTCAGCACAGTGAGAAGAGCGTGCAGCGAGCTCACTGCCCTGGACTTCAAGAGAGCAGACTTTGGCCTCTTCAGGAACCTGCTTAGGGTACTTTATAACTAAAGGCTACAATGGTGACTTTAGGAATAGAGACAAATATAACCTAACCCTAACCCTAACCCTAACACTAACCCTAACCCCCTAACCCTAACCCTAACCCTAACACTAACCCCTAACCCCTAACCCTAACCCTAACCCCTAACCCCTAACCCTAACCCTAACCCTAACCCCTAACCCTAACCCTAACAGTAACCCTAACCCCCTAACCCTAACCCCCTAACCCTAACCCTAACAGCCTAACCCTAACCCTAACCCTAACCCTCATCATCCTCCTTATCTACACAGAGAAACCAAGGGAGTCCCCCTGACAGATCCCATGGACTGTCCGAGGCAGCAGGCTCTGACTGGGAGGTAGAAGTTCTCCTGCCCTGACACCTTCTCAGCACCTCTGACACCAGCAGCTCCTGCACACAGAAGGCTCCTGCTTCGCCCCCAGCACCTCTGCAGGCAGAGCTCAGCTCCAAGCACAGGAACAAGCCCAGCGCCTCCTCCTCACCCATCCCCTGCTCCTACAGCTGGGATGGCACCAGCACATCTCCTGACAGCTTCTCCTCCCTTTAGAGCACGCACCCACCATGTGTTTCAAGGCAACACTAAAACAGGATTGCAAAGTCAAAGAACATGTACCTGGATGCGCAGGGCAGCCACGGGAAATGCAGCCTCCCGAGGGAGGGGTCTCCTCTGCACTGGTTCCTGCAGGGCTCTGGCTCCTTAAATAGCCCACGCTCAGCGTGGGGGCCCCGTCACAATGGGTGTCTCCACAGCGACCGCCAGGGCTTTGTGATGGCTTCAGAACATGCAACTCTGTCTGAGGACAGGTGAGCAGTCAACAGAGAGTTGATGGGTCAGGTTTAAAGGGAGAACAGCCATGGGAGACATTACTGTGGGCATCTGCTAGAGACCACCTGATCAAGAGGACTCTGTGGATGAAGCACTCTACAGACAGATAGGAAGAGCCTCACGCTCGCAGGCCCTTGTTCTCATGGGGGACTTCAACCACCCTGACGTCTGTTGGAGCAATGCTACGGCCCAGCACAAGCAATCCAGGAGGTTCCTCGATTGTGTGGAAGATAACTTCCTTCTGCAAGTAATAGAGGAGCCGACAAGGAGGGGTGCCATGCCAGACCTCATGCTCACCAACAGGGAAGGGCTCATTGGAAATGTGACACTCCAGAGCAGCCTTGGTTGCAGCCATCATGAGATGGTCGAATTTGAGATCCTCAGCACAGTGAGAAGAGCGTGCAGCGAGCTCACTGCCCTGGACTTCAAGAGAGCAGACTTTGGCCTCTTCAGGAACCTGCTTAGGAAGGTTCCATGGGATATAGCCCTAGAGGGCAGGGGAGCCCAAGGTTGTTGGTTGATATTCAAGGATCTCCTACTACAAGCTCAAGAGTATTGCATCGCAACTAGAAGGAAGTGCAGCAGGACGGCCAGGAGACCTGACTGGATGGATAAGGAGCTGCTGAGGAAACTTGGAAGGAAAAAAAAGGCTTATAAAAGGTGGAAGCAAGGACAGGCAGTCTGGGAAGAATACAGGGATGTTGTCTGAGAAGCTATGGACCAGGTTAGGAAAGCTAAGGCCCAGTTAGAATTAAACTTGGCTAGGGGTGTGAAAGATAACAGGAAGGGATTCTATAGTTACATTGCAAATGAAAGATAGGGTAGGGACAACGTAGGCCCCCTCCAGAAACTATCAAGAGAACTGGCTACCCTAGATTTGCAGACGGCTGAGGTTCTTCATGACTTCTTTGCCTCTGTCTTCACTGGCAAAGGCTCTGACCGCACCACCCAAGTCTTGGAATGCAGACACAGGGAATGTGAGAATAAAGACCCTAGGCCCACTGTAGGAGAGGATCTGGTTTGAGACCATCCTAAAAACCTAAACGTACACAAGTCCATGGGACCTGGACATCCATCTGCGGGTCCTGAAGGAGCTGGCAAATGAAGTTGCTAAGACACTGGCCATCATATTTGAAAAATCATGGCACTCAGGTGAAGTTCCTGATGACTGGAGAAAGGGAAATATGACCCCATTTTTCAAGAAGGGGAAAATGGATGAGCCAGGGAATTACAGACCAGTCAGTCTCACCTTTCCTCAGTCCTCAGTCTCCTCTCAGCACCTGAGGTTCACGGACTCAATCCAAATACACCATGGGGCTCATGAAAACCTTTGGGATTTGTCAAGCCTTGCAGATTGCACAGCACATTTTAGGATTCCGAGTGCAGGAAGATTGCAAAGGGCAACGGATAAAAGTTATTTTGAATTTTTTTTTCTTACTTTTCAGTTTAGAAATTTCTGTGACTTCGGGAATGCCTGGCACAGGGATCACTAGAACCTGCCAGCACCCCTCCTGCCTTCCGCAATGCCCAGTGGGCTTGCGTGGGCCTTGACTGTCCCCTTGTGCTGAGATCCCAGTGACAGATTTACAGGAGGGTGAAAATTTCTGAAACCGTTCTAGCAGTGATTATATTTGAAAAGTTTGTAGTTTGCAAAGAAAGCCTTTGTACATATGTTAAAATTTTGTAACTTTGCTGTTCTGTATTTTAGGTACTGTTCCAGTAGGTGATTGTGTTTAGAAATCATAAATCAATAGAGAAGCTTCATACGCTGAATACTGCAGTTGTGTGGGTTTGTATCTTAGGTACTTTATAACTAAAGGCTACAATGGTGACTTTAGGAATAGAGACAAATATAACCTAACCCTAACCCTAACCCTAACCCTAACCCTAAACCCCTAACCCTAACCCTAACCCTAACACTAACCCCTAACCCCTAACCCTAACCCTAACAGTAACCCTAACCCCCTAACCCTAACCCCCTAACCCTAACCCTAACACCCTAACCCTAACCCTAACCCTAACCCTCATCATCCTCCTTATCTACACAGAGAAACCAAGGGAGTCCCCCTGACAGATCCCATGGACTGTCCGAGGCAGCAGGCTCTGACTGGGAGGTAGAAGTTCTCCTGCCCTGACACCTTCTCAGCACCTCTGACACCAGCAGCTCCTGCACACAGAAGGCTCCTGCTTCGCCCCCAGCACCTCTGCAGGCAGAGCTCAGCTCCAAGCACAGGAACAAGCCCAGCGCCTCCTCCTCACCCATCCCCTGCTCCTACAGCTGGGATGGCACCAGCACATCTCCTGACAGCTTCTCCTCCCTTTAGAGCACGCACCCACCATGTGTTTCAAGGCAACACTAAAACAGGATTGCAAAGTCAAAGAACATGTACCTGGATGCGCAGGGCAGCCACGGGAAATGCAGCCTCCCGAGGGAGGGGTCTCCTCTGCACTGGTTCCTGCAGGGCTCTGGCTCCTTAAATAGCCCACGCTCAGCGTGGGGGCCCCGTCACAATGGGTGTCTCCACAGCGACCGCCAGGGCTTTGTGATGGCTTCAGAACATGCAACTCTGTCTGAGGACAGGTGAGCAGTCAACAGAGAGTTGATGGGTCAGGTTTAAAGGGAGAACAGCCATGGGAGACATTACTGTGGGCATCTGCTAGAGACCACCTGATCAAGAGGACTCTGTGGATGAAGCACTCTACAGACAGATAGGAAGAGCCTCACGCTCGCAGGCCCTTGTTCTCATGGGGGACTTCAACCACCCTGACGTCTGTTGGAGCAATGCTACGGCCCAGCACAAGCAATCCAGGAGGTTCCTCGATTGTGTGGAAGATAACTTCCTTCTGCAAGTAATAGAGGAGCCGACAAGGAGGGGTGCCATGCCAGACCTCATGCTCACCAACAGGGAAGGGCTCATTGGAAATGTGACACTCCAGAGCAGCCTTGGTTGCAGCCATCATGAGATGGTCGAATTTGAGATCCTCAGCACAGTGAGAAGAGCGTGCAGCGAGCTCACTGCCCTGGACTTCAAGAGAGCAGACTTTGGCCTCTTCAGGAACCTGCTTAGGGTACTTTATAACTAAAGGCTACAATGGTGACTTTAGGAATAGAGACAAATATAACCTAACCCTAACCCTAACCCTAACACTAACCCTAAACCCCTAACCCTAACCCTAACCCTAACACTAACCCCTAACCCCTAACCCTAACCCTAACCCTAACCCTAACCCCTAACCCCTAACCCTAACCCTAACCCTAACCCCTAACCCTAACCCTAACAGTAACCCTAACCCCCTAACCCTAACCCCCTAACCCTAACCCTAACACCCTAACCCTAACCCTAACCCTAACCCTAACCCTCATCATCCTCCTTATCTACACAGAGAAACCAAGGGAGTCCCCCTGACAGATCCCATGGACTGTCCGAGGCAGCAGGCTCTGACTGGGAGGTAGAAGTTCTCCTGCCCTGACACCTTCTCAGCACCTCTGACACCAGCAGCTCCTGCACACAGAAGGCTCCTGCTTCGCCCCCAGCACCTCTGCAGGCAGAGCTCAGCTCCAAGCACAGGAACAAGCCCAGCGCCTCCTCCTCACCCATCCCCTGCTCCTACAGCTGGGATGGCACCAGCACATCTCCTGACAGCTTCTCCTCCCTTTAGAGCACGCACCCACCATGTGTTTCAAGGCAACACTAAAACAGGATTGCAAAGTCAAAGAACATGTACCTGGATGCGCAGGGCAGCCACGGGAAATGCAGCCTCCCGAGGGAGGGGTCTCCTCTGCACTGGTTCCTGCAGGGCTCTGGCTCCTTAAATAGCCCACGCTCAGCGTGGGGGCCCCGTCACAATGGGTGTCTCCACAGCGACCGCCAGGGCTTTGTGATGGCTTCAGAACATGCAACTCTGTCTGAGGACAGGTGAGCAGTCAACAGAGAGTTGATGGGTCAGGTTTAAAGGGAGAACAGCCATGGGAGACATTACTGTGGGCATCTGCTAGAGACCACCTGATCAAGAGGACTCTGTGGATGAAGCACTCTACAGACAGATAGGAAGAGCCTCACGCTCGCAGGCCCTTGTTCTCATGGGGGACTTCAACCACCCTGACGTCTGTTGGAGCAATGCTACGGCCCAGCACAAGCAATCCAGGAGGTTCCTCGATTGTGTGGAAGATAACTTCCTTCTGCAAGTAATAGAGGAGCCGACAAGGAGGGGTGCCATGCCAGACCTCATGCTCACCAACAGGGAAGGGCTCATTGGAAATGTGACACTCCAGAGCAGCCTTGGTTGCAGCCATCATGAGATGGTCGAATTTGAGATCCTCAGCACAGTGAGAAGAGCGTGCAGCGAGCTCACTGCCCTGGACTTCAAGAGAGCAGACTTTGGCCTCTTCAGGAACCTGCTTAGGGTACTTTATAACTAAAGGCTACAATGGTGACTTTAGGAATAGAGACAAATATAACCTAACCCTAACCCTAACCCTAACACTAACCCTAAACCCCTAACCCTAACCCTAACCCTAACACTAACCCCTAACCCCTAACCCTAACCCTAACCCTAACCCCTAACCCCTAACCCTAACCCTAACCCTAACCCTAACCCCTAACCCTAACCCTAACAGTAACCCTAACCCCCTAACCCTAACCCCCTAACCCTAACCCTAACACCCTAACCCTAACCCTAACCCTAACCCTCATCATCCTCCTTATCTACACAGAGAAACCAAGGGAGTCCCCCTGACAGATCCCATGGACTGTCCGAGGCAGCAGGCTCTGACTGGGAGGTAGAAGTTCTCCTGCCCTGACACCTTCTCAGCACCTCTGACACCAGCAGCTCCTGCACACAGAAGGCTCCTGCTTCGCCCCCAGCACCTCTGCAGGCAGAGCTCAGCTCCAAGCACAGGAACAAGCCCAGCGCCTCCTCCTCACCCATCCCCTGCTCCTACAGCTGGGATGGCACCAGCACATCTCCTGACAGCTTCTCCTCCCTTTAGAGCACGCACCCACCATGTGTTTCAAGGCAACACTAAAACAGGATTGCAAAGTCAAAGAACATGTACCTGGATGCGCAGGGCAGCCACGGGAAATGCAGCCTCCCGAGGGAGGGGTCTCCTCTGCACTGGTTCCTGCAGGGCTCTGGCTCCTTAAATAGCCCACGCTCAGCGTGGGGGCCCCGTCACAATGGGTGTCTCCACAGCGACCGCCAGGGCTTTGTGATGGCTTCAGAACATGCAACTCTGTCTGAGGACAGGTGAGCAGTCAACAGAGAGTTGATGGGTCAGGTTTAAAGGGAGAACAGCCATGGGAGACATTACTGTGGGCATCTGCTAGAGACCACCTGATCAAGAGGACTCTGTGGATGAAGCACTCTACAGACAGATAGGAAGAGCCTCACGCTCGCAGGCCCTTGTTCTCATGGGGGACTTCAACCACCCTGACGTCTGTTGGAGCAATGCTACGGCCCAGCACAAGCAATCCAGGAGGTTCCTCGATTGTGTGGAAGATAACTTCCTTCTGCAAGTAATAGAGGAGCCGACAAGGAGGGGTGCCATGCCAGACCTCATGCTCACCAACAGGGAAGGGCTCATTGGAAATGTGACACTCCAGAGCAGCCTTGGTTGCAGCCATCATGAGATGGTCGAATTTGAGATCCTCAGCACAGTGAGAAGAGCGTGCAGCGAGCTCACTGCCCTGGACTTCAAGAGAGCAGACTTTGGCCTCTTCAGGAACCTGCTTAGGAAGGTTCCATGGGATATAGCCCTAGAGGGCAGGGGAGCCCAAGGTTGTTGGTTGATATTCAAGGATCTCCTACTACAAGCTCAAGAGTATTGCATCGCAACTAGAAGGAAGTGCAGCAGGACGGCCAGGAGACCTGACTGGATGGATAAGGAGCTGCTGAGGAAACTTGGAAGGAAAAAAAAGGCTTATAAAAGGTGGAAGCAAGGACAGGCAGTCTGGGAAGAATACAGGGATGTTGTCTGAGAAGCTATGGACCAGGTTAGGAAAGCTAAGGCCCAGTTAGAATTAAACTTGGCTAGGGGTGTGAAAGATAACAGGAAGGGATTCTATAGTTACATTGCAAATGAAAGATAGGGTAGGGACAACGTAGGCCCCCTCCAGAAACTATCAAGAGAACTGGCTACCCTAGATTTGCAGACGGCTGAGGTTCTTCATGACTTCTTTGCCTCTGTCTTCACTGGCAAAGGCTCTGACCGCACCACCCAAGTCTTGGAATGCAGACACAGGGAATGTGAGAATAAAGACCCTAGGCCCACTGTAGGAGAGGATCTGGTTTGAGACCATCCTAAAAACCTAAACGTACACAAGTCCATGGGACCTGGACATCCATCTGCGGGTCCTGAAGGAGCTGGCAAATGAAGTTGCTAAGACACTGGCCATCATATTTGAAAAATCATGGCACTCAGGTGAAGTTCCTGATGACTGGAGAAAGGGAAATATGACCCCATTTTTCAAGAAGGGGAAAATGGATGAGCCAGGGAATTACAGACCAGTCAGTCTCACCTTTCCTCAGTCCTCAGTCTCCTCTCAGCACCTGAGGTTCACGGACTCAATCCAAATACACCATGGGGCTCATGAAAACCTTTGGGATTTGTCAAGCCTTGCAGATTGCACAGCACATTTTAGGATTCCGAGTGCAGGAAGATTGCAAAGGGCAACGGATAAAAGTTATTTTGAATTTTTTTTTCTTACTTTTCAGTTTAGAAATTTCTGTGACTTCGGGAATGCCTGGCACAGGGATCACTAGAACCTGCCAGCACCCCTCCTGCCTTCCGCAATGCCCAGTGGGCTTGCGTGGGCCTTGACTGTCCCCTTGTGCTGAGCTCCCAGTGACAGATTTACAGGAGGGTGAAAATTTCTGAAACCGTTCTAGCAGTGATTATATTTGAAAAGTTTGTAGTTTGCAAAGAAAGCCTTTGTACATATGTTAAAATTTTGTAACTTTGCTGTTCTGTATTTTAGGTACTGTTCCAGTAGGTGATTGTGTTTAGAAATCATAAATCAATAGAGAAGCTTCATAAGCTGAATACTGCAGTTGTGTGGGTTTGTATCTTAGGTACTTTATAACTAAAGGCTACAATGGTGACTTTAGGAATAGAGACAAATATAACCTAACCCTAACCCTAACCCTAAACCCCTAACCCTAACCCTAACCCTAACACTAACCCCTAACCCCTAACCCTAACCCTAACAGTAACCCTAACCCCCTAACCCTAACCCCCTAACCCTAACCCTAACACCCTAACCCTAACCCTAACCCTAACCCTAACCCTCATCATCCTCCTTATCTACACAGAGAAACCAAGGGAGTCCCCCTGACAGATCCCATGGACTGTCCGAGGCAGCAGGCTCTGACTGGGAGGTAGAAGTTCTCCTGCCCTGACACCTTCTCAGCACCTCTGACACCAGCAGCTCCTGCACACAGAAGGCTCCTGCTTCGCCCCCAGCACCTCTGCAGGCAGAGCTCAGCTCCAAGCACAGGAACAAGCCCAGCGCCTCCTCCTCACCCATCCCCTGCTCCTACAGCTGGGATGGCACCAGCACATCTCCTGACAGCTTCTCCTCCCTTTAGAGCACGCACCCACCATGTGTTTCAAGGCAACACTAAAACAGGATTGCAAAGTCAAAGAACATGTACCTGGATGCGCAGGGCAGCCACGGGAAATGCAGCCTCCCGAGGGAGGGGTCTCCTCTGCACTGGTTCCTGCAGGGTTCTGGCTCCTTAAATAGCCCACGCTCAGCGTGGGGGCCCCGTCACAATGGGTGTCTCCACAGCGACCGCCAGGGCTTTGTGATGGCTTCAGAACATGCAACTCTGTCTGAGGACAGGTGAGCAGTCAACAGAGAGTTGATGGGTCAGGTTTAAAGGGAGAACAGCCATGGGAGACATTACTGTGGGCATCTGCTAGAGACCACCTGATCAAGAGGACTCTGTGGATGAAGCACTCTACAGACAGATAGGAAGAGCCTCACGCTCGCAGGCCCTTGTTCTCATGGGGGACTTCAACCACCCTGACATCTGTTGGAGCAATGCTACGGCCCAGCACAAGCAATCCAGGAGGTTCCTCGATTGTGTGGAAGATAACTTCCTTCTGCAAGTAATAGAGGAGCCGACAAGGAGGGGTGCCATGCCAGACCTCATGCTCACCAACAGGGAAGGGCTCATTGGAAATGTGACACTCCAGAGCAGCCTTGGTTGCAGCGATCATGAGATGGTCGAATTTGAGATCCTCAGCACAGTGAGAAGAGCGTGCAGCGAGCTCACTGCCCTGGACTTCAAGAGAGCAGACTTTGGCCTCTTCAGGAACCTGCTTAGGGTACTTTATAACTAAAGGCTACAATGGTGACTTTAGGAATAGAGACAAATATAACCTAACCCTAACCCTAACCCTAACACTAACCCTAACCCCCTAACCCTAACCCTAACCCTAACACTAACCCCTAACCCCTAACCCTAACCCTAACCCCTAACCCCTAACCCTAACCCTAACCCTAACCCCTAACCCTAACCCTAACAGTAACCCTAACCCCCTAACCCTAACCCCCTAACCCTAACCCTAACAGCCTAACCCTAACCCTAACCCTAACCCTCATCATCCTCCTTATCTACACAGAGAAACCAAGGGAGTCCCCCTGACAGATCCCATGGACTGTCCGAGGCAGCAGGCTCTGACTGGGAGGTAGAAGTTCTCCTGCCCTGACACCTTCTCAGCACCTCTGACACCAGCAGCTCCTGCACACAGAAGGCTCCTGCTTCGCCCCCAGCACCTCTGCAGGCAGAGCTCAGCTCCAAGCACAGGAACAAGCCCAGCGCCTCCTCCTCACCCATCCCCTGCTCCTACAGCTGGGATGGCACCAGCACATCTCCTGACAGCTTCTCCTCCCTTTAGAGCACGCACCCACCATGTGTTTCAAGGCAACACTAAAACAGGATTGCAAAGTCAAAGAACATGTACCTGGATGCGCAGGGCAGCCACGGGAAATGCAGCCTCCCGAGGGAGGGGTCTCCTCTGCACTGGTTCCTGCAGGGCTCTGGCTCCTTAAATAGCCCACGCTCAGCGTGGGGGCCCCGTCACAATGGGTGTCTCCACAGCGACCGCCAGGGCTTTGTGATGGCTTCAGAACATGCAACTCTGTCTGAGGACAGGTGAGCAGTCAACAGAGAGTTGATGGGTCAGGTTTAAAGGGAGAACAGCCATGGGAGACATTACTGTGGGCATCTGCTAGAGACCACCTGATCAAGAGGACTCTGTGGATGAAGCACTCTACAGACAGATAGGAAGAGCCTCACGCTCGCAGGCCCTTGTTCTCATGGGGGACTTCAACCACCCTGACGTCTGTTGGAGCAATGCTACGGCCCAGCACAAGCAATCCAGGAGGTTCCTCGATTGTGTGGAAGATAACTTCCTTCTGCAAGTAATAGAGGAGCCGACAAGGAGGGGTGCCATGCCAGACCTCATGCTCACCAACAGGGAAGGGCTCATTGGAAATGTGACACTCCAGAGCAGCCTTGGTTGCAGCCATCATGAGATGGTCGAATTTGAGATCCTCAGCACAGTGAGAAGAGCGTGCAGCGAGCTCACTGCCCTGGACTTCAAGAGAGCAGACTTTGGCCTCTTCAGGAACCTGCTTAGGAAGGTTCCATGGGATATAGCCCTAGAGGGCAGGGGAGCCCAAGGTTGTTGGTTGATATTCAAGGATCTCCTACTACAAGCTCAAGAGTATTGCATCGCAACTAGAAGGAAGTGCAGCAGGACGGCCAGGAGACCTGACTGGATGGATAAGGAGCTGCTGAGGAAACTTGGAAGGAAAAAAAAGGCTTATAAAAGGTGGAAGCAAGGACAGGCAGTCTGGGAAGAATACAGGGATGTTGTCTGAGAAGCTATGGACCAGGTTAGGAAAGCTAAGGCCCAGTTAGAATTAAACTTGGCTAGGGGTGTGAAAGATAACAGGAAGGGATTCTATAGTTACATTGCAAATGAAAGATAGGGTAGGGACAACGTAGGCCCCCTCCAGAAACTATCAAGAGAACTGGCTACCCTAGATTTGCAGACGGCTGAGGTTCTTCATGACTTCTTTGCCTCTGTCTTCACTGGCAAAGGCTCTGACCGCACCACCCAAGTCTTGGAATGCAGACACAGGGAATGTGAGAATAAAGACCCTAGGCCCACTGTAGGAGAGGATCTGGTTTGAGACCATCCTAAAAACCTAAACGTACACAAGTCCATGGGACCTGGACATCCATCTGCGGGTCCTGAAGGAGCTGGCAAATGAAGTTGCTAAGACACTGGCCATCATATTTGAAAAATCATGGCACTCAGGTGAAGTTCCTGATGACTGGAGAAAGGGAAATATGACCCCATTTTTCAAGAAGGGGAAAATGGATGAGCCAGGGAATTACAGACCAGTCAGTCTCACCTTTCCTCAGTCCTCAGTCTCCTCTCAGCACCTGAGGTTCACGGACTCAATCCAAATACACCATGGGGCTCATGAAAACCTTTGGGATTTGTCAAGCCTTGCAGATTGCACAGCACATTTTAGGATTCCGAGTGCAGGAAGATTGCAAAGGGCAACGGATAAAAGTTATTTTGAATTTTTTTTTCTTACTTTTCAGTTTAGAAATTTCTGTGACTTCGGGAATGCCTGGCACAGGGATCACTAGAACCTGCCAGCACCCCTCCTGCCTTCCGCAATGCCCAGTGGGCTTGCGTGGGCCTTGACTGTCCCCTTGTGCTGAGCTCCCAGTGACAGATTTACAGGAGGGTGAAAATTTCTGAAACCGTTCTAGCAGTGATTATATTTGAAAAGTTTGTAGTTTGCAAAGAAAGCCTTTGTACATATGTTAAAATTTTGTAACTTTGCTGTTCTGTATTTTAGGTACTGTTCCAGTAGGTGATTGTGTTTAGAAATCATAAATCAATAGAGAAGCTTCATACGCTGAATACTGCAGTTGTGTGGGTTTGTATCTTAGGTACTTTATAACTAAAGGCTACAATGGTGACTTTAGGAATAGAGACAAATATAACCTAACCCTAACCCTAACCCTAACCCTAACGCCGTAACCCTAACCCTAACCCTAACCCTAACCCTAACCCTAACCCCTAACCCTAACCCTAACCCTAACCCTAACCCCTAACCCCTAACCCTAACCCTAACCCTAACCCTAACCCCTAACCCTAACCCTAACAGTAACCCTAACCCCCTAACCCTAACCCCCTAACCCTAACCCTAACACCCTAACCCTAACCCTAACCCTAACCCTCATCATCCTCCTTATCTACACAGAGAAACCAAGGGAGTCCCCCTGACAGATCCCATGGACTGTCCGAGGCAGCAGGCTCTGACTGGGAGGTAGAAGTTCTCCTGCCCTGACACCTTCTCAGCACCTCTGACACCAGCAGCTCCTGCACACAGAAGGCTCCTGCTTCGCCCCCAGCACCTCTGCAGGCAGAGCTCAGCTCCAAGCACAGGAACAAGCCCAGCGCCTCCTCCTCACCCATCCCCTGCTCCTACAGCTGGGATGGCACCAGCACATCTCCTGACAGCTTCTCCTCCCTTTAGAGCACGCACCCACCATGTGTTTCAAGGCAACACTAAAACAGGATTGCAAAGTCAAAGAACATGTACCTGGATGCGCAGGGCAGCCACGGGAAATGCAGCCTCCCGAGGGAGGGGTCTCCTCTGCACTGGTTCCTGCAGGGCTCTGGCTCCTTAAATAGCCCACGCTCAGCGTGGGGGCCCCGTCACAATGGGTGTCTCCACAGCGACCGCCAGGGCTTTGTGATGGCTTCAGAACATGCAACTCTGTCTGAGGACAGGTGAGCAGTCAACAGAGAGTTGATGGGTCAGGTTTAAAGGGAGAACAGCCATGGGAGACATTACTGTGGGCATCTGCTAGAGACCACCTGATCAAGAGGACTCTGTGGATGAAGCACTCTACAGACAGATAGGAAGAGCCTCACGCTCGCAGGCCCTTGTTCTCATGGGGGACTTCAACCACCCTGACGTCTGTTGGAGCAATGCTACGGCCCAGCACAAGCAATCCAGGAGGTTCCTCGATTGTGTGGAAGATAACTTCCTTCTGCAAGTAATAGAGGAGCCGACAAGGAGGGGTGCCATGCCAGACCTCATGCTCACCAACAGGGAAGGGCTCATTGGAAATGTGACACTCCAGAGCAGCCTTGGTTGCAGCCATCATGAGATGGTCGAATTTGAGATCCTCAGCACAGTGAGAAGAGCGTGCAGCGAGCTCACTGCCCTGGACTTCAAGAGAGCAGACTTTGGCCTCTTCAGGAACCTGCTTAGGGTACTTTATAACTAAAGGCTACAATGGTGACTTTAGGAATAGAGACAAATATAACCTAACCCTAACCCTAACCCTAACACTAACCCTAAACCCCTAACCCTAACCCTAACCCTAACACTAACCCCTAACCCCTAACCCTAACCCTAACCCTAACCCCTAACCCCTAACCCTAACCCTAACCCTAACACTAACCCCTAACCCTAACCCTAACAGTAACCCTAACCCCCTAACCCTAACCCCCTAACCCTAACCCTAACACCCTAACCCTAACCCTAACCCTAACCCTCATCATCCTCCTTATCTACACAGAGAAACCAAGGGAGTCCCCCTGACAGATCCCATGGACTGTCCGAGGCAGCAGGCTCTGACTGGGAGGTAGAAGTTCTCCTGCCCTGACACCTTCTCAGCACCTCTGACACCAGCAGCTCCTGCACACAGAAGGCTCCTGCTTCGCCCCCAGCACCTCTGCAGGCAGAGCTCAGCTCCAAGCACAGGAACAAGCCCAGCGCCTCCTCCTCACCCATCCCCTGCTCCTACAGCTGGGATGGCACCAGCACATCTCCTGACAGCTTCTCCTCCCTTTAGAGCACGCACCCACCATGTGTTTCAAGGCAACACTAAAACAGGATTGCAAAGTCAAAGAACATGTACCTGGATGCGCAGGGCAGCCACGGGAAATGCAGCCTCCCGAGGGAGGGGTCTCCTCTGCACTGGTTCCTGCAGGGCTCTGGCTCCTTAAATAGCCCACGCTCAGCGTGGGGGCCCCGTCACAATGGGTGTCTCCACAGCGACCGCCAGGGCTTTGTGATGGCTTCAGAACATGCAACTCTGTCTGAGGACAGGTGAGCAGTCAACAGAGAGTTGATGGGTCAGGTTTAAAGGGAGAACAGCCATGGGAGACATTACTGTGGGCATCTGCTAGAGACCACCTGATCAAGAGGACTCTGTGGATGAAGCACTCTACAGACAGATAGGAAGAGCCTCACGCTCGCAGGCCCTTGTTCTCATGGGGGACTTCAACCACCCTGACGTCTGTTGGAGCAATGCTACGGCCCAGCACAAGCAATCCAGGAGGTTCCTCGATTGTGTGGAAGATAACTTCCTTCTGCAAGTAATAGAGGAGCCGACAAGGAGGGGTGCCATGCCAGACCTCATGCTCACCAACAGGGAAGGGCTCATTGGAAATGTGACACTCCAGAGCAGCCTTGGTTGCAGCCATCATGAGATGGTCGAATTTGAGATCCTCAGCACAGTGAGAAGAGCGTGCAGCGAGCTCACTGCCCTGGACTTCAAGAGAGCAGACTTTGGCCTCTTCAGGAACCTGCTTAGGAAGGTTCCATGGGATATAGCCCTAGAGGGCAGGGGAGCCCAAGGTTGTTGGTTGATATTCAAGGATCTCCTACTACAAGCTCAAGAGTATTGCATCGCAACTAGAAGGAAGTGCAGCAGGACGGCCAGGAGACCTGACTGGATGGATAAGGAGCTGCTGAGGAAACTTGGAAGGAAAAAAAAGGCTTATAAAAGGTGGAAGCAAGGACAGGCAGTCTGGGAAGAATACAGGGATGTTGTCTGAGAAGCTATGGACCAGGTTAGGAAAGCTAAGGCCCAGTTAGAATTAAACTTGGCTAGGGGTGTGAAAGATAACAGGAAGGGATTCTATAGTTACATTGCAAATGAAAGATAGGGTAGGGACAACGTAGGCCCCCTCCAGAAACTATCAAGAGAACTGGCTACCCTAGATTTGCAGACGGCTGAGGTTCTTCATGACTTCTTTGCCTCTGTCTTCACTGGCAAAGGCTCTGACCGCACCACCCAAGTCTTGGAATGCAGACACAGGGAATGTGAGAATAAAGACCCTAGGCCCACTGTAGGAGAGGATCTGGTTTGAGACCATCCTAAAAACCTAAACGTACACAAGTCCATGGGACCTGGACATCCATCTGCGGGTCCTGAAGGAGCTGGCAAATGAAGTTGCTAAGACACTGGCCATCATATTTGAAAAATCATGGCACTCAGGTGAAGTTCCTGATGACTGGAGAAAGGGAAATATGACCCCATTTTTCAAGAAGGGGAAAATGGATGAGCCAGGGAATTACAGACCAGTCAGTCTCACCTTTCCTCAGTCCTCAGTCTCCTCTCAGCACCTGAGGTTCACGGACTCAATCCAAATACACCATGGGGCTCATGAAAACCTTTGGGATTTGTCAAGCCTTGCAGATTGCACAGCACATTTTAGGATTCCGAGTGCAGGAAGATTGCAAAGGGCAACGGATAAAAGTTATTTTGAATTTTTTTTTCTTACTTTTCAGTTTAGAAATTTCTGTGACTTCGGGAATGCCTGGCACAGGGATCACTAGAACCTGCCAGCACCCCTCCTGCCTTCCGCAATGCCCAGTGGGCTTGCGTGGGCCTTGACTGTCCCCTTGTGCTGAGCTCCCAGTGACAGATTTACAGGAGGGTGAAAATTTCTGAAACCGTTCTAGCAGTGATTATATTTGAAAAGTTTGTAGTTTGCAAAGAAAGCCTTTGTACATATGTTAAAATTTTGTAACTTTGCTGTTCTGTATTTTAGGTACTGTTCCAGTAGGTGATTGTGTTTAGAAATCATAAATCAATAGAGAAGCTTCATAAGCTGAATACTGCAGTTGTGTGGGTTTGTATCTTAGGTACTTTATAACTAAAGGCTACAATGGTGACTTTAGGAATAGAGACAAATATAACCTAACCCTAACCCTAACCCTAACCCTAACCCTAAACCCCTAACCCTAACCCTAACCCTAACACTAACCCCTAACCCCTAACCCTAACCCTAACAGTAACCCTAACCCCCTAACCCTAACCCCCTAACCCTAACCCTAACACCCTAACCCTAACCCTAACCCTAACCCTAACCCTCATCATCCTCCTTATCTACACAGAGAAACCAAGGGAGTCCCCCTGACAGATCCCATGGACTGTCCGAGGCAGCAGGCTCTGACTGGGAGGTAGAAGTTCTCCTGCCCTGACACCTTCTCAGCACCTCTGACACCAGCAGCTCCTGCACACAGAAGGCTCCTGCTTCGCCCCCAGCACCTCTGCAGGCAGAGCTCAGCTCCAAGCACAGGAACAAGCCCAGCGCCTCCTCCTCACCCATCCCCTGCTCCTACAGCTGGGATGGCACCAGCACATCTCCTGACAGCTTCTCCTCCCTTTAGAGCACGCACCCACCATGTGTTTCAAGGCAACACTAAAACAGGATTGCAAAGTCAAAGAACATGTACCTGGATGCGCAGGGCAGCCACGGGAAATGCAGCCTCCCGAGGGAGGGGTCTCCTCTGCACTGGTTCCTGCAGGGCTCTGGCTCCTTAAATAGCCCACGCTCAGCGTGGGGGCCCCGTCACAATGGGTGTCTCCACAGCGACCGCCAGGGCTTTGTGATGGCTTCAGAACATGCAACTCTGTCTGAGGACAGGTGAGCAGTCAACAGAGAGTTGATGGGTCAGGTTTAAAGGGAGAACAGCCATGGGAGACATTACTGTGGGCATCTGCTAGAGACCACCTGATCAAGAGGACTCTGTGGATGAAGCACTCTACAGACAGATAGGAAGAGCCTCACGCTCGCAGGCCCTTGTTCTCATGGGGGACTTCAACCACCCTGACATCTGTTGGAGCAATGCTACGGCCCAGCACAAGCAATCCAGGAGGTTCCTCGATTGTGTGGAAGATAACTTCCTTCTGCAAGTAATAGAGGAGCCGACAAGGAGGGGTGCCATGCCAGACCTCATGCTCACCAACAGGGAAGGGCTCATTGGAAATGTGACACTCCAGAGCAGCCTTGGTTGCAGCCATCATGAGATGGTCGAATTTGAGATCCTCAGCACAGTGAGAAGAGCGTGCAGCGAGCTCACTGCCCTGGACTTCAAGAGAGCAGACTTTGGCCTCTTCAGGAACCTGCTTAGGGTACTTTATAACTAAAGGCTACAATGGTGACTTTAGGAATAGAGACAAATATAACCTAACCCTAACCCTAACCCTAACCCTAACCCTAACGCCGTAACCCTAACCCTAACCCTAACCCTAACCCTAACCCTAACCCCTAACCCTAACCCTAACCCTAACCCCTAACCCCTAACCCTAACCCTAACCCTAACCCTAACCCCTAACCCTAACCCTAACAGTAACCCTAACCCCCTAACCCTAACCCCCTAACCCTAACCCTAACACCCTAACCCTAACCCTAACCCTAACCCTCATCATCCTCCTTATCTACACAGAGAAACCAAGGGAGTCCCCCTGACAGATCCCATGGACTGTCCGAGGCAGCAGGCTCTGACTGGGAGGTAGAAGTTCTCCTGCCCTGACACCTTCTCAGCACCTCTGACACCAGCAGCTCCTGCACACAGAAGGCTCCTGCTTCGCCCCCAGCACCTCTGCAGGCAGAGCTCAGCTCCAAGCACAGGAACAAGCCCAGCGCCTCCTCCTCACCCATCCCCTGCTCCTACAGCTGGGATGGCACCAGCACATCTCCTGACAGCTTCTCCTCCCTTTAGAGCACGCACCCACCATGTGTTTCAAGGCAACACTAAAACAGGATTGCAAAGTCAAAGAACATGTACCTGGATGCGCAGGGCAGCCACGGGAAATGCAGCCTCCCGAGGGAGGGGTCTCCTCTGCACTGGTTCCTGCAGGGCTCTGGCTCCTTAAATAGCCCACGCTCAGCGTGGGGGCCCCGTCACAATGGGTGTCTCCACAGCGACCGCCAGGGCTTTGTGATGGCTTCAGAACATGCAACTCTGTCTGAGGACAGGTGAGCAGTCAACAGAGAGTTGATGGGTCAGGTTTAAAGGGAGAACAGCCATGGGAGACATTACTGTGGGCATCTGCTAGAGACCACCTGATCAAGAGGACTCTGTGGATGAAGCACTCTACAGACAGATAGGAAGAGCCTCACGCTCGCAGGCCCTTGTTCTCATGGGGGACTTCAACCACCCTGACGTCTGTTGGAGCAATGCTACGGCCCAGCACAAGCAATCCAGGAGGTTCCTCGATTGTGTGGAAGATAACTTCCTTCTGCAAGTAATAGAGGAGCCGACAAGGAGGGGTGCCATGCCAGACCTCATGCTCACCAACAGGGAAGGGCTCATTGGAAATGTGACACTCCAGAGCAGCCTTGGTTGCAGCCATCATGAGATGGTCGAATTTGAGATCCTCAGCACAGTGAGAAGAGCGTGCAGCGAGCTCACTGCCCTGGACTTCAAGAGAGCAGACTTTGGCCTCTTCAGGAACCTGCTTAGGAAGGTTCCATGGGATATAGCCCTAGAGGGCAGGGGAGCCCAAGGTTGTTGGTTGATATTCAAGGATCTCCTACTACAAGCTCAAGAGTATTGCATCGCAACTAGAAGGAAGTGCAGCAGGACGGCCAGGAGACCTGACTGGATGGATAAGGAGCTGCTGAGGAAACTTGGAAGGAAAAAAAAGGCTTATAAAAGGTGGAAGCAAGGACAGGCAGTCTGGGAAGAATACAGGGATGTTGTCTGAGAAGCTATGGACCAGGTTAGGAAAGCTAAGGCCCAGTTAGAATTAAACTTGGCTAGGGGTGTGAAAGATAACAGGAAGGGATTCTATAGTTACATTGCAAATGAAAGATAGGGTAGGGACAACGTAGGCCCCCTCCAGAAACTATCAAGAGAACTGGCTACCCTAGATTTGCAGACGGCTGAGGTTCTTCATGACTTCTTTGCCTCTGTCTTCACTGGCAAAGGCTCTGACCGCACCACCCAAGTCTTGGAATGCAGACACAGGGAATGTGAGAATAAAGACCCTAGGCCCACTGTAGGAGAGGATCTGGTTTGAGACCATCCTAAAAACCTAAACGTACACAAGTCCATGGGACCTGGACATCCATCTGCGGGTCCTGAAGGAGCTGGCAAATGAAGTTGCTAAGACACTGGCCATCATATTTGAAAAATCATGGCACTCAGGTGAAGTTCCTGATGACTGGAGAAAGGGAAATATGACCCCATTTTTCAAGAAGGGGAAAATGGATGAGCCAGGGAATTACAGACCAGTCAGTCTCACCTTTCCTCAGTCCTCAGTCTCCTCTCAGCACCTGAGGTTCACGGACTCAATCCAAATACACCATGGGGCTCATGAAAACCTTTGGGATTTGTCAAGCCTTGCAGATTGCACAGCACATTTTAGGATTCCGAGTGCAGGAAGATTGCAAAGGGCAACGGATAAAAGTTATTTTGAATTTTTTTTTCTTACTTTTCAGTTTAGAAATTTCTGTGACTTCGGGAATGCCTGGCACAGGGATCACTAGAACCTGCCAGCACCCCTCCTGCCTTCCGCAATGCCCAGTGGGCTTGCGTGGGCCTTGACTGTCCCCTTGTGCTGAGCTCCCAGTGACAGATTTACAGGAGGGTGAAAATTTCTGAAACCGTTCTAGCAGTGATTATATTTGAAAAGTTTGTAGTTTGCAAAGAAAGCCTTTGTACATATGTTAAAATTTTGTAACTTTGCTGTTCTGTATTTTAGGTACTGTTCCAGTAGGTGATTGTGTTTAGAAATCATAAATCAATAGAGAAGCTTCATACGCTGAATACTGCAGTTGTGTGGGTTTGTATCTTAGGTACTTTATAACTAAAGGCTACAATGGTGACTTTAGGAATAGAGACAAATATAACCTAACCCTAACCCTAACCCTAACCCTAACGCCGTAACCCTAACCCTAACCCTAACCCTAACCCTAACCCTAACCCCTAACCCTAACCCTAACCCTAACCCTAACCCCTAACCCCTAACCCTAACCCTAACCCTAACCCTAACCCCTAACCCTAACCCTAACAGTAACCCTAACCCCCTAACCCTAACCCCCTAACCCTAACCCTAACACCCTAACCCTAACCCTAACCCTAACCCTCATCATCCTCCTTATCTACACAGAGAAACCAAGGGAGTCCCCCTGACAGATCCCATGGACTGTCCGAGGCAGCAGGCTCTGACTGGGAGGTAGAAGTTCTCCTGCCCTGACACCTTCTCAGCACCTCTGACACCAGCAGCTCCTGCACACAGAAGGCTCCTGCTTCGCCCCCAGCACCTCTGCAGGCAGAGCTCAGCTCCAAGCACAGGAACAAGCCCAGCGCCTCCTCCTCACCCATCCCCTGCTCCTACAGCTGGGATGGCACCAGCACATCTCCTGACAGCTTCTCCTCCCTTTAGAGCACGCACCCACCATGTGTTTCAAGGCAACACTAAAACAGGATTGCAAAGTCAAAGAACATGTACCTGGATGCGCAGGGCAGCCACGGGAAATGCAGCCTCCCGAGGGAGGGGTCTCCTCTGCACTGGTTCCTGCAGGGCTCTGGCTCCTTAAATAGCCCACGCTCAGCGTGGGGGCCCCGTCACAATGGGTGTCTCCACAGCGACCGCCAGGGCTTTGTGATGGCTTCAGAACATGCAACTCTGTCTGAGGACAGGTGAGCAGTCAACAGAGAGTTGATGGGTCAGGTTTAAAGGGAGAACAGCCATGGGAGACATTACTGTGGGCATCTGCTAGAGACCACCTGATCAAGAGGACTCTGTGGATGAAGCACTCTACAGACAGATAGGAAGAGCCTCACGCTCGCAGGCCCTTGTTCTCATGGGGGACTTCAACCACCCTGACGTCTGTTGGAGCAATGCTACGGCCCAGCACAAGCAATCCAGGAGGTTCCTCGATTGTGTGGAAGATAACTTCCTTCTGCAAGTAATAGAGGAGCCGACAAGGAGGGGTGCCATGCCAGACCTCATGCTCACCAACAGGGAAGGGCTCATTGGAAATGTGACACTCCAGAGCAGCCTTGGTTGCAGCCATCATGAGATGGTCGAATTTGAGATCCTCAGCACAGTGAGAAGAGCGTGCAGCGAGCTCACTGCCCTGGACTTCAAGAGAGCAGACTTTGGCCTCTTCAGGAACCTGCTTAGGGTACTTTATAACTAAAGGCTACAATGGTGACTTTAGGAATAGAGACAAATATAACCTAACCCTAACCCTAACCCTAACACTAACCCTAAACCCCTAACCCTAACCCTAACCCTAACACTAACCCCTAACCCCTAACCCTAACCCTAACCCTAACCCCTAACCCCTAACCCTAACCCTAACCCTAACACTAACCCCTAACCCTAACCCTAACAGTAACCCTAACCCCCTAACCCTAACCCCCTAACCCTAACCCTAACACCCTAACCCTAACCCTAACCCTAACCCTCATCATCCTCCTTATCTACACAGAGAAACCAAGGGAGTCCCCCTGACAGATCCCATGGACTGTCCGAGGCAGCAGGCTCTGACTGGGAGGTAGAAGTTCTCCTGCCCTGACACCTTCTCAGCACCTCTGACACCAGCAGCTCCTGCACACAGAAGGCTCCTGCTTCGCCCCCAGCACCTCTGCAGGCAGAGCTCAGCTCCAAGCACAGGAACAAGCCCAGCGCCTCCTCCTCACCCATCCCCTGCTCCTACAGCTGGGATGGCACCAGCACATCTCCTGACAGCTTCTCCTCCCTTTAGAGCACGCACCCACCATGTGTTTCAAGGCAACACTAAAACAGGATTGCAAAGTCAAAGAACATGTACCTGGATGCGCAGGGCAGCCACGGGAAATGCAGCCTCCCGAGGGAGGGGTCTCCTCTGCACTGGTTCCTGCAGGGCTCTGGCTCCTTAAATAGCCCACGCTCAGCGTGGGGGCCCCGTCACAATGGGTGTCTCCACAGCGACCGCCAGGGCTTTGTGATGGCTTCAGAACATGCAACTCTGTCTGAGGACAGGTGAGCAGTCAACAGAGAGTTGATGGGTCAGGTTTAAAGGGAGAACAGCCATGGGAGACATTACTGTGGGCATCTGCTAGAGACCACCTGATCAAGAGGACTCTGTGGATGAAGCACTCTACAGACAGATAGGAAGAGCCTCACGCTCGCAGGCCCTTGTTCTCATGGGGGACTTCAACCACCCTGACGTCTGTTGGAGCAATGCTACGGCCCAGCACAAGCAATCCAGGAGGTTCCTCGATTGTGTGGAAGATAACTTCCTTCTGCAAGTAATAGAGGAGCCGACAAGGAGGGGTGCCATGCCAGACCTCATGCTCACCAACAGGGAAGGGCTCATTGGAAATGTGACACTCCAGAGCAGCCTTGGTTGCAGCCATCATGAGATGGTCGAATTTGAGATCCTCAGCACAGTGAGAAGAGCGTGCAGCGAGCTCACTGCCCTGGACTTCAAGAGAGCAGACTTTGGCCTCTTCAGGAACCTGCTTAGGAAGGTTCCATGGGATATAGCCCTAGAGGGCAGGGGAGCCCAAGGTTGTTGGTTGATATTCAAGGATCTCCTACTACAAGCTCAAGAGTATTGCATCGCAACTAGAAGGAAGTGCAGCAGGACGGCCAGGAGACCTGACTGGATGGATAAGGAGCTGCTGAGGAAACTTGGAAGGAAAAAAAAGGCTTATAAAAGGTGGAAGCAAGGACAGGCAGTCTGGGAAGAATACAGGGATGTTGTCTGAGAAGCTATGGACCAGGTTAGGAAAGCTAAGGCCCAGTTAGAATTAAACTTGGCTAGGGGTGTGAAAGATAACAGGAAGGGATTCTATAGTTACATTGCAAATGAAAGATAGGGTAGGGACAACGTAGGCCCCCTCCAGAAACTATCAAGAGAACTGGCTACCCTAGATTTGCAGACGGCTGAGGTTCTTCATGACTTCTTTGCCTCTGTCTTCACTGGCAAAGGCTCTGACCGCACCACCCAAGTCTTGGAATGCAGACACAGGGAATGTGAGAATAAAGACCCTAGGCCCACTGTAGGAGAGGATCTGGTTTGAGACCATCCTAAAAACCTAAACGTACACAAGTCCATGGGACCTGGACATCCATCTGCGGGTCCTGAAGGAGCTGGCAAATGAAGTTGCTAAGACACTGGCCATCATATTTGAAAAATCATGGCACTCAGGTGAAGTTCCTGATGACTGGAGAAAGGGAAATATGACCCCATTTTTCAAGAAGGGGAAAATGGATGAGCCAGGGAATTACAGACCAGTCAGTCTCACCTTTCCTCAGTCCTCAGTCTCCTCTCAGCACCTGAGGTTCACGGACTCAATCCAAATACACCATGGGGCTCATGAAAACCTTTGGGATTTGTCAAGCCTTGCAGATTGCACAGCACATTTTAGGATTCCGAGTGCAGGAAGATTGCAAAGGGCAACGGATAAAAGTTATTTTGAATTTTTTTTTCTTACTTTTCAGTTTAGAAATTTCTGTGACTTCGGGAATGCCTGGCACAGGGATCACTAGAACCTGCCAGCACCCCTCCTGCCTTCCGCAATGCCCAGTGGGCTTGCGTGGGCCTTGACTGTCCCCTTGTGCTGAGCTCCCAGTGACAGATTTACAGGAGGGTGAAAATTTCTGAAACCGTTCTAGCAGTGATTATATTTGAAAAGTTTGTAGTTTGCAAAGAAAGCCTTTGTACATATGTTAAAATTTTGTAACTTTGCTGTTCTGTATTTTAGGTACTGTTCCAGTAGGTGATTGTGTTTAGAAATCATAAATCAATAGAGAAGCTTCATAAGCTGAATACTGCAGTTGTGTGGGTTTGTATCTTAGGTACTTTATAACTAAAGGCTACAATGGTGACTTTAGGAATAGAGACAAATATAACCTAACCCTAACCCTAACCCTAACCCTAACCCTAAACCCCTAACCCTAACCCTAACCCTAACACTAACCCCTAACCCCTAACCCTAACCCTAACAGTAACCCTAACCCCCTAACCCTAACCCCCTAACCCTAACCCTAACACCCTAACCCTAACCCTAACCCTAACCCTAACCCTCATCATCCTCCTTATCTACACAGAGAAACCAAGGGAGTCCCCCTGACAGATCCCATGGACTGTCCGAGGCAGCAGGCTCTGACTGGGAGGTAGAAGTTCTCCTGCCCTGACACCTTCTCAGCACCTCTGACACCAGCAGCTCCTGCACACAGAAGGCTCCTGCTTCGCCCCCAGCACCTCTGCAGGCAGAGCTCAGCTCCAAGCACAGGAACAAGCCCAGCGCCTCCTCCTCACCCATCCCCTGCTCCTACAGCTGGGATGGCACCAGCACATCTCCTGACAGCTTCTCCTCCCTTTAGAGCACGCACCCACCATGTGTTTCAAGGCAACACTAAAACAGGATTGCAAAGTCAAAGAACATGTACCTGGATGCGCAGGGCAGCCACGGGAAATGCAGCCTCCCGAGGGAGGGGTCTCCTCTGCACTGGTTCCTGCAGGGCTCTGGCTCCTTAAATAGCCCACGCTCAGCGTGGGGGCCCCGTCACAATGGGTGTCTCCACAGCGACCGCCAGGGCTTTGTGATGGCTTCAGAACATGCAACTCTGTCTGAGGACAGGTGAGCAGTCAACAGAGAGTTGATGGGTCAGGTTTAAAGGGAGAACAGCCATGGGAGACATTACTGTGGGCATCTGCTAGAGACCACCTGATCAAGAGGACTCTGTGGATGAAGCACTCTACAGACAGATAGGAAGAGCCTCACGCTCGCAGGCCCTTGTTCTCATGGGGGACTTCAACCACCCTGACATCTGTTGGAGCAATGCTACGGCCCAGCACAAGCAATCCAGGAGGTTCCTCGATTGTGTGGAAGATAACTTCCTTCTGCAAGTAATAGAGGAGCCGACAAGGAGGGGTGCCATGCCAGACCTCATGCTCACCAACAGGGAAGGGCTCATTGGAAATGTGACACTCCAGAGCAGCCTTGGTTGCAGCCATCATGAGATGGTCGAATTTGAGATCCTCAGCACAGTGAGAAGAGCGTGCAGCGAGCTCACTGCCCTGGACTTCAAGAGAGCAGACTTTGGCCTCTTCAGGAACCTGCTTAGGGTACTTTATAACTAAAGGCTACAATGGTGACTTTAGGAATAGAGACAAATATAACCTAACCCTAACCCTAACCCTAACCCTAACCCTAACGCCGTAACCCTAACCCTAACCCTAACCCTAACCCTAACCCTAACCCCTAACCCTAACCCTAACCCTAACCCCTAACCCCTAACCCTAACCCTAACCCTAACCCTAACCCCTAACCCTAACCCTAACAGTAACCCTAACCCCCTAACCCTAACCCCCTAACCCTAACCCTAACACCCTAACCCTAACCCTAACCCTAACCCTCATCATCCTCCTTATCTACACAGAGAAACCAAGGGAGTCCCCCTGACAGATCCCATGGACTGTCCGAGGCAGCAGGCTCTGACTGGGAGGTAGAAGTTCTCCTGCCCTGACACCTTCTCAGCACCTCTGACACCAGCAGCTCCTGCACACAGAAGGCTCCTGCTTCGCCCCCAGCACCTCTGCAGGCAGAGCTCAGCTCCAAGCACAGGAACAAGCCCAGCGCCTCCTCCTCACCCATCCCCTGCTCCTACAGCTGGGATGGCACCAGCACATCTCCTGACAGCTTCTCCTCCCTTTAGAGCACGCACCCACCATGTGTTTCAAGGCAACACTAAAACAGGATTGCAAAGTCAAAGAACATGTACCTGGATGCGCAGGGCAGCCACGGGAAATGCAGCCTCCCGAGGGAGGGGTCTCCTCTGCACTGGTTCCTGCAGGGCTCTGGCTCCTTAAATAGCCCACGCTCAGCGTGGGGGCCCCGTCACAATGGGTGTCTCCACAGCGACCGCCAGGGCTTTGTGATGGCTTCAGAACATGCAACTCTGTCTGAGGACAGGTGAGCAGTCAACAGAGAGTTGATGGGTCAGGTTTAAAGGGAGAACAGCCATGGGAGACATTACTGTGGGCATCTGCTAGAGACCACCTGATCAAGAGGACTCTGTGGATGAAGCACTCTACAGACAGATAGGAAGAGCCTCACGCTCGCAGGCCCTTGTTCTCATGGGGGACTTCAACCACCCTGACGTCTGTTGGAGCAATGCTACGGCCCAGCACAAGCAATCCAGGAGGTTCCTCGATTGTGTGGAAGATAACTTCCTTCTGCAAGTAATAGAGGAGCCGACAAGGAGGGGTGCCATGCCAGACCTCATGCTCACCAACAGGGAAGGGCTCATTGGAAATGTGACACTCCAGAGCAGCCTTGGTTGCAGCCATCATGAGATGGTCGAATTTGAGATCCTCAGCACAGTGAGAAGAGCGTGCAGCGAGCTCACTGCCCTGGACTTCAAGAGAGCAGACTTTGGCCTCTTCAGGAACCTGCTTAGGGTACTTTATAACTAAAGGCTACAATGGTGACTTTAGGAATAGAGACAAATATAACCTAACCCTAACCCTAACCCTAACACTAACCCTAAACCCCTAACCCTAACCCTAACCCTAACACTAACCCCTAACCCCTAACCCTAACCCTAACCCTAACCCTAACCCCTAACCCCTAACCCTAACCCTAACCCTAACCCTAACCCCTAACCCTAACCCTAACAGTAACCCTAACCCCCTAACCCTAACCCCCTAACCCTAACCCTAACACCCTAACCCTAACCCTAACCCTAACCCTCATCATCCTCCTTATCTACACAGAGAAACCAAGGGAGTCCCCCTGACAGATCCCATGGACTGTCCGAGGCAGCAGGCTCTGACTGGGAGGTAGAAGTTCTCCTGCCCTGACACCTTCTCAGCACCTCTGACACCAGCAGCTCCTGCACACAGAAGGCTCCTGCTTCGCCCCCAGCACCTCTGCAGGCAGAGCTCAGCTCCAAGCACAGGAACAAGCCCAGCGCCTCCTCCTCACCCATCCCCTGCTCCTACAGCTGGGATGGCACCAGCACATCTCCTGACAGCTTCTCCTCCCTTTAGAGCACGCACCCACCATGTGTTTCAAGGCAACACTAAAACAGGATTGCAAAGTCAAAGAACATGTACCTGGATGCGCAGGGCAGCCACGGGAAATGCAGCCTCCCGAGGGAGGGGTCTCCTCTGCACTGGTTCCTGCAGGGCTCTGGCTCCTTAAATAGCCCACGCTCAGCGTGGGGGCCCCGTCACAATGGGTGTCTCCACAGCGACCGCCAGGGCTTTGTGATGGCTTCAGAACATGCAACTCTGTCTGAGGACAGGTGAGCAGTCAACAGAGAGTTGATGGGTCAGGTTTAAAGGGAGAACAGCCATGGGAGACATTACTGTGGGCATCTGCTAGAGACCACCTGATCAAGAGGACTCTGTGGATGAAGCACTCTACAGACAGATAGGAAGAGCCTCACGCTCGCAGGCCCTTGTTCTCATGGGGGACTTCAACCACCCTGACGTCTGTTGGAGCAATGCTACGGCCCAGCACAAGCAATCCAGGAGGTTCCTCGATTGTGTGGAAGATAACTTCCTTCTGCAAGTAATAGAGGAGCCGACAAGGAGGGGTGCCATGCCAGACCTCATGCTCACCAACAGGGAAGGGCTCATTGGAAATGTGACACTCCAGAGCAGCCTTGGTTGCAGCGATCATGAGATGGTCGAATTTGAGATCCTCAGCACAGTGAGAAGAGCGTGCAGCGAGCTCACTGCCCTGGACTTCAAGAGAGCAGACTTTGGCCTCTTCAGGAACCTGCTTAGGGTACTTTATAACTAAAGGCTACAATGGTGACTTTAGGAATAGAGACAAATATAACCTAACCCTAACCCTAACCCTAACACTAACCCTAAACCCCTAACCCTAACCCTAACCCTAACACTAACCCCTAACCCCTAACCCTAACCCTAACCCTAACCCCTAACCCCTAACCCTAACCCTAACCCTAACCCTAACCCCTAACCCTAACCCTAACAGTAACCCTAACCCCCTAACCCTAACCCCCTAACCCTAACCCTAACACCCTAACCCTAACCCTAACCCTAACCCTCATCATCCTCCTTATCTACACAGAGAAACCAAGGGAGTCCCCCTGAGAGATCCCATGGACTGTCCGAGGCAGCAGGCTCTGACTGGGAGGTAGAAGTTCTCCTGCCCTGACACCTTCTCAGCACCTCTGACACCAGCAGCTCCTGCACACAGAAGGCTCCTGCTTCGCCCCCAGCACCTCTGCAGGCAGAGCTCAGCTCCAAGCACAGGAACAAGCCCAGCGCCTCCTCCTCACCCATCCCCTGCTCCTACAGCTGGGATGGCACCAGCACATCTCCTGACAGCTTCTCCTCCCTTTAGAGCACGCACCCACCATGTGTTTCAAGGCAACACTAAAACAGGATTGCAAAGTCAAAGAACATGTACCTGGATGCGCAGGGCAGCCACGGGAAATGCAGCCTCCCGAGGGAGGGGTCTCCTCTGCACTGGTTCCTGCAGGGCTCTGGCTCCTTAAATAGCCCACGCTCAGCGTGGGGGCCCCGTCACAATGGGTGTCTCCACAGCGACCGCC
Source organism: Psittacula echo (assembly GCF_963264785.1). Taxonomy (NCBI): domain Eukaryota; kingdom Metazoa; phylum Chordata; class Aves; order Psittaciformes; family Psittacidae; genus Psittacula; species Psittacula echo. The sequence continues at coordinate 863,869 of NW_027664267.1, forward strand.
AGGGCTTTGTGATGGCTTCAGAACATGCAACTCTGTCTGAGGACAGGTGAGCAGTCAACAGAGAGTTGATGGGTCAGGTTTAAAGGGAGAACAGCCATGGGAGACATTACTGTGGGCATCTGCTAGAGACCACCTGATCAAGAGGACTCTGTGGATGAAGCACTCTACAGACAGATAGGAAGAGCCTCACGCTCGCAGGCCCTTGTTCTCATGGGGGACTTCAACCACCCTGACATCTGTTGGAGCAATGCTACGGCCCAGCACAAGCAATCCAGGAGGTTCCTCGATTGTGTGGAAGATAACTTCCTTCTGCAAGTAATAGAGGAGCCGACAAGGAGGGGTGCCATGCCAGACCTCATGCTCACCAACAGGGAAGGGCTCATTGGAAATGTGACACTCCAGAGCAGCCTTGGTTGCAGCCATCATGAGATGGTCGAATTTGAGATCCTCAGCACAGTGAGAAGAGCGTGCAGCGAGCTCACTGCCCTGGACTTCAAGAGAGCAGACTTTGGCCTCTTCAGGAACCTGCTTAGGAAGGTTCCATGGGATATAGCCCTAGAGGGCAGGGGAGCCCAAGGTTGTTGGTTGATATTCAAGGATCTCCTACTACAAGCTCAAGAGTATTGCATCGCAACTAGAAGGAAGTGCAGCAGGACGGCCAGGAGACCTGACTGGATGGATAAGGAGCTGCTGAGGAAACTTGGAAGGAAAAAAAAGGCTTATAAAAGGTGGAAGCAAGGACAGGCAGTCTGGGAAGAATACAGGGATGTTGTCTGAGAAGCTATGGACCAGGTTAGGAAAGCTAAGGCCCAGTTAGAATTAAACTTGGCTAGGGGTGTGAAAGATAACAGGAAGGGATTCTATAGTTACATTGCAAATGAAAGATAGGGTAGGGACAACGTAGGCCCCCTCCAGAAACTATCAAGAGAACTGGCTACCCTAGATTTGCAGACGGCTGAGGTTCTTCATGACTTCTTTGCCTCTGTCTTCACTGGCAAAGGCTCTGACCGCACCACCCAAGTCTTGGAATGCAGACACAGGGAATGTGAGAATAAAGACCCTAGGCCCACTGTAGGAGAGGATCTGGTTTGAGACCATCCTAAAAACCTAAACGTACACAAGTCCATGGGACCTGGACATCCATCTGCGGGTCCTGAAGGAGCTGGCAAATGAAGTTGCTAAGACACTGGCCATCATATTTGAAAAATCATGGCACTCAGGTGAAGTTCCTGATGACTGGAGAAAGGGAAATATGACCCCATTTTTCAAGAAGGGGAAAATGGATGAGCCAGGGAATTACAGACCAGTCAGTCTCACCTTTCCTCAGTCCTCAGTCTCCTCTCAGCACCTGAGGTTCACGGACTCAATCCAAATACACCATGGGGCTCATGAAAACCTTTGGGATTTGTCAAGCCTTGCAGATTGCACAGCACATTTTAGGATTCCGAGTGCAGGAAGATTGCAAAGGGCAACGGATAAAAGTTATTTTGAATTTTTTTTTCTTACTTTTCAGTTTAGAAATTTCTGTGACTTCGGGAATGCCTGGCACAGGGATCACTAGAACCTGCCAGCACCCCTCCTGCCTTCCGCAATGCCCAGTGGGCTTGCGTGGGCCTTGACTGTCCCCTTGTGCTGAGCTCCCAGTGACAGATTTACAGGAGGGTGAAAATTTCTGAAACCGTTCTAGCAGTGATTATATTTGAAAAGTTTGTAGTTTGCAAAGAAAGCCTTTGTACATATGTTAAAATTTTGTAACTTTGCTGTTCTGTATTTTAGGTACTGTTCCAGTAGGTGATTGTGTTTAGAAATCATAAATCAATAGAGAAGCTTCATAAGCTGAATACTGCAGTTGTGTGGGTTTGTATCTTAGGTACTTTATAACTAAAGGCTACAATGGTGACTTTAGGAATAGAGACAAATATAACCTAACCCTAACCCTAACCCTAACCCTAACCCTAAACCCCTAACCCTAACCCTAACCCTAACACTAACCCCTAACCCCTAACCCTAACCCTAACAGTAACCCTAACCCCCTAACCCTAACCCCCTAACCCTAACCCTAACACCCTAACCCTAACCCTAACCCTAACCCTCATCATCCTCCTTATCTACACAGAGAAACCAAGGGAGTCCCCCTGAGAGATCCCATGGACTGTCCGAGGCAGCAGGCTCTGACTGGGAGGTAGAAGTTCTCCTGCCCTGACACCTTCTCAGCACCTCTGACACCAGCAGCTCCTGCACACAGAAGGCTCCTGCTTCGCCCCCAGCACCTCTGCAGGCAGAGCTCAGCTCCAAGCACAGGAACAAGCCCAGCGCCTCCTCCTCACCCATCCCCTGCTCCTACAGCTGGGATGGCACCAGCACATCTCCTGACAGCTTCTCCTCCCTTTAGAGCACGCACCCACCATGTGTTTCAAGGCAACACTAAAACAGGATTGCAAAGTCAAAGAACATGTACCTGGATGCGCAGGGCAGGCACGGGAAATGCAGCCTCCCGAGGGAGGGGTCTCCTCTGCACTGGTTCCTGCAGGGCTCTGGCTCCTTAAATAGCCCACGCTCAGCGTGGGGGCCCCGTCACAATGGGTGTCTCCACAGCGACCGCCAGGGCTTTGTGATGGCTTCAGAACATGCAACTCTGTCTGAGGACAGGTGAGCAGTCAACAGAGAGTTGATGGGTCAGGTTTAAAGGGAGAACAGCCATGGGAGACATTACTGTGGGCATCTGCTAGAGACCACCTGATCAAGAGGACTCTGTGGATGAAGCACTCTACAGACAGATAGGAAGAGCCTCACGCTCGCAGGCCCTTGTTCTCATGGGGGACTTCAACCACCCTGACATCTGTTGGAGCAATGCTACGGCCCAGCACAAGCAATCCAGGAGGTTCCTCGATTGTGTGGAAGATAACTTCCTTCTGCAAGTAATAGAGGAGCCGACAAGGAGGGGTGCCATGCCAGACCTCATGCTCACCAACAGGGAAGGGCTCATTGGAAATGTGACACTCCAGAGCAGCCTTGGTTGCAGCGATCATGAGATGGTCGAATTTGAGATCCTCAGCACAGTGAGAAGAGCGTGCAGCGAGCTCACTGCCCTGGACTTCAAGAGAGCAGACTTTGGCCTCTTCAGGAACCTGCTTAGGGTACTTTATAACTAAAGGCTACAATGGTGACTTTAGGAATAGAGACAAATATAACCTAACCCTAACCCTAACCCTAACACTAACCCTAAACCCCTAACCCTAACCCTAACCCTAACACTAACCCCTAACCCCTAACCCTAACCCTAACCCTAACCCTAACCCCTAACCCCTAACCCTAACCCTAACCCTAACCCCTAACCCTAACCCTAACAGTAACCCTAACCCCCTAACCCTAACCCCCTAACCCTAACCCTAACACCCTAACCCTAACCCTAACCCTCATCATCCTCCTTATCTACACAGAGAAACCAAGGGAGTCCCCCTGACAGATCCCATGGACTGTCCGAGGCAGCAGGCTCTGACTGGGAGGTAGAAGTTCTCCTGCCCTGACACCTTCTCAGCACCTCTGACACCAGCAGCTCCTGCACACAGAAGGCTCCTGCTTCGCCCCCAGCACCTCTGCAGGCAGAGCTCAGCTCCAAGCACAGGAACAAGCCCAGCGCCTCCTCCTCACCCATCCCCTGCTCCTACAGCTGGGATGGCACCAGCACATCTCCTGACAGCTTCTCCTCCCTTTAGAGCACGCACCCACCATGTGTTTCAAGGCAACACTAAAACAGGATTGCAAAGTCAAAGAACATGTACCTGGATGCGCAGGGCAGCCACGGGAAATGCAGCCTCCCGAGGGAGGGGTCTCCTCTGCACTGGTTCCTGCAGGGCTCTGGCTCCTTAAATAGCCCACGCTCAGCGTGGGGGCCCCGTCACAATGGGTGTCTCCACAGCGACCGCCAGGGCTTTGTGATGGCTTCAGAACATGCAACTCTGTCTGAGGACAGGTGAGCAGTCAACAGAGAGTTGATGGGTCAGGTTTAAAGGGAGAACAGCCATGGGAGACATTACTGTGGGCATCTGCTAGAGACCACCTGATCAAGAGGACTCTGTGGATGAAGCACTCTACAGACAGATAGGAAGAGCCTCACGCTCGCAGGCCCTTGTTCTCATGGGGGACTTCAACCACCCTGACGTCTGTTGGAGCAATGCTACGGCCCAGCACAAGCAATCCAGGAGGTTCCTCGATTGTGTGGAAGATAACTTCCTTCTGCAAGTAATAGAGGAGCCGACAAGGAGGGGTGCCATGCCAGACCTCATGCTCACCAACAGGGAAGGGCTCATTGGAAATGTGACACTCCAGAGCAGCCTTGGTTGCAGCCATCATGAGATGGTCGAATTTGAGATCCTCAGCACAGTGAGAAGAGCGTGCAGCGAGCTCACTGCCCTGGACTTCAAGAGAGCAGACTTTGGCCTCTTCAGGAACCTGCTTAGGAAGGTTCCATGGGATATAGCCCTAGAGGGCAGGGGAGCCCAAGGTTGTTGGTTGATATTCAAGGATCTCCTACTACAAGCTCAAGAGTATTGCATCGCAACTAGAAGGAAGTGCAGCAGGACGGCCAGGAGACCTGACTGGATGGATAAGGAGCTGCTGAGGAAACTTGGAAGGAAAAAAAAGGCTTATAAAAGGTGGAAGCAAGGACAGGCAGTCTGGGAAGAATACAGGGATGTTGTCTGAGAAGCTATGGACCAGGTTAGGAAAGCTAAGGCCCAGTTAGAATTAAACTTGGCTAGGGGTGTGAAAGATAACAGGAAGGGATTCTATAGTTACATTGCAAATGAAAGATAGGGTAGGGACAACGTAGGCCCCCTCCAGAAACTATCAAGAGAACTGGCTACCCTAGATTTGCAGACGGCTGAGGTTCTTCATGACTTCTTTGCCTCTGTCTTCACTGGCAAAGGCTCTGACCGCACCACCCAAGTCTTGGAATGCAGACACAGGGAATGTGAGAATAAAGACCCTAGGCCCACTGTAGGAGAGGATCTGGTTTGAGACCATCCTAAAAACCTAAACGTACACAAGTCCATGGGACCTGGACATCCATCTGCGGGTCCTGAAGGAGCTGGCAAATGAAGTTGCTAAGACACTGGCCATCATATTTGAAAAATCATGGCACTCAGGTGAAGTTCCTGATGACTGGAGAAAGGGAAATATGACCCCATTTTTCAAGAAGGGGAAAATGGATGAGCCAGGGAATTACAGACCAGTCAGTCTCACCTTTCCTCAGTCCTCAGTCTCCTCTCAGCACCTGAGGTTCACGGACTCAATCCAAATACACCATGGGGCTCATGAAAACCTTTGGGATTTGTCAAGCCTTGCAGATTGCACAGCACATTTTAGGATTCCGAGTGCAGGAAGATTGCAAAGGGCAACGGATAAAAGTTATTTTGAATTTTTTTTTTCTTACTTTTCAGTTTAGAAATTTCTGTGACTTCGGGAATGCCTGGCACAGGGATCACTAGAACCTGCCAGCACCCCTCCTGCCTTCCGCAATGCCCAGTGGGCTTGCGTGGGCCTTGACTGTCCCCTTGTGCTGAGCTCCCAGTGACAGATTTACAGGAGGGTGAAAATTTCTGAAACCGTTCTAGCAGTGATTATATTTGAAAAGTTTGTAGTTTGCAAAGAAAGCCTTTGTACATATGTTAAAATTGTGTAACTTTGCTGTTCTGTATTTTAGGTACTGTTCCAGTAGGTGATTGTGTTTAGAAATCATAAATCAATAGAGAAGCTTCATACGCTGAATACTGCAGCTGTGTGGGTTTGTATCTTAGCTACTTTATAACTAAAGGCTACAATGGTGACTTTAGGAATAGAGACAAATATAACCTAACCCTAACCCTAACCCTAACCCCCTAACCCTACCCTAACCCTAACCCTAATCCTAACCCCTAACCCCTAACCCTAACCCTAACCCTAACCCCTAACCCTAACCCTAACAGTAACCCTAACCCCCTAACCCTAACCCCCTAACCCTAACCCTAACACCCTAACACCCTAACCCTAACCCTAACCCTCATCATCCTCCTTATCTACACAGAGAAACCAAGGGAGTCCCCCTGACAGATCCCATGGACTGTCCGAGGCAGCAGGCTCTGACTGGGAGGT